>NC_086451.1:725687-938187 GCF_028390025.1 Pseudophryne corroboree
TCATGACGTCACTCCGGTACAGCCCTCAGGATCGTCCGGCCGCGGCTCAGTGCGCAGACGCCACACAGCACATCCTAGGCAGGTACTGGCAATCTGAACACTAATGGCAGCTCCGTGAAGGTGGCTGATGATGATAATATAGCAATATAGTGTCCTGCATGGGACACATAGTATCCTGCAGCAGGACAGGCTAAGGGGACAGTCTAATAATATATATATATTTATTTTATTTTTCAGTACAAAAATCCACATATGCTCAGGTGCCCATCCAAGTAGTAAGATATCCAATAGCACAAAAAGATGGCACTCAGTCTGTTTTCTTTGCATGAAGACGTATGGATTGAGTACTGTAAGACTCTTGACTGCCATCTTTTGCGCTATTGGAGATATATATATATATATATCAGTAGGGAAAGCCGGTGCACAGGATCCTGACGCCGAAATACAGACGGCAGAATCCCAATCGTGAACAAGCCGACAGGGGTAAGTAAAGGGTGTTATACCCTCTTCCATACCCCCCTTACCCTAACCCTCCCTACCAACTGCCTAAACCTAGCCCCCCCACCCCCCATATGCCAGAGCCTTCCAGTAGAAAAGGCTCTGGAGATCCAGAGACTGGTCAAGCAATTTCTGAAACCAGCAAGAGTGTCAATTCATCAATGCATTCGGTTGCTGGGGAAGATGGTAAGCGGCCTACGAGGCCATACAGTTGGCAGATTCCATGCCAGAGTATTCCAGTGGGACCTGTTGGACAAGTGGTCCGGATCCCACCTACACATGCACCAGAGGATAATCCTGTCATCCAAAGCCAGAATTTCACTCCTGTGGTGGCTGCACAGCTCTCACCTGCTATAGGGACGCAGATTCGGGATTCAGGACTGGGTCCTCGTGACCACGGATGCAAGCCTCCGAGGCTGGGGAGCAGTCAAACGGGGTAAACTTCCAAGGAAGATGGTCAAGTCAGGAGACTTGTCTCCACATAAACATTCTGGAGTTAAGGGCCATTTTCAATGGCCTTCTACAAGCGGAGCATCTTCTCCAAGATCTACCCGTACAGTCGGACAATGTAACAGCAGTAGCGTACATAAACCGTCAAGGCGGAACAAAAAGCAGATCAGCGATGGCAGAGGCCACAGGAGAGGGCGGCCTCCACCAAGAAGTCTTCGCAGAGGTGACAAGTCGTTGGGGAGTTCCTCAAGTAGACATGATGGCATCTTGTCTCAACAAGAAGCTTCAGAGATATTGTTCCAGGTCGAGAGACCCTCAAGCAATAGCAGTGGATGCACTGGTGACACAGTGGGTGTTTCAGTCGGTGTATGTATTCCCTCCACTTCCCCTCATTCCAAAAGTTTTCAAAATCATAAGAAGAACAAGGGTTCAAGTGATCCTCATTGTCCCAGACTGGCCAAGGAGGGCTTGGGATCCAGATCTTCAGGAATTACTGATAGAAGATCCCCGGCCTCTTCCTCTGCACGAGGACCTACTACAGCAGGGGCCGTGAATGTATCAAGACTTGCCGCGGCTACGTTTGACGGCACGGCTGTTGAACGCCGGATCCTAGCCTGAAAGGGTAACACTTGTTCAGACCAGGAAAGGAGTAACGTCTAAACATTACCACCGTATTTGGAGAAAATATGTTTCTTGGTGTGAATCAAGAAGGCTCCAACGGAGAGTTTCAGCTAGGACGTTTTCTCCATTTTCTACAAGCAGGTGTGGATGCGGGGCCTCAACTTGGGCTCAATTAAGGTACAGATTTCATCCATGTCAGTTTTCTTTCAGAATCTATTGGCCTCCCTTCCAGAAGTTCAGACCTTTGTGAAAGTAGTTTGTACATCCAACCTCCATTTGTGCCTCCAGTGGCACCTTGGGACCTTAACGTGGTGTTGCAGTTCCTTCAATCACATTGGTTTGAACCTTTACAGAAGGTGGAGTTGAAATTCCTCACTTGGAAGTGTCATTCTGTGGCCTTGGCATCCACAAGGTGGGTGTCTGAGCTAGCGGCCTTGTCTCACAGGAGCCCTTATTTGATCTTCCATGAAGATAGAGCAGAGTCTGAGGACTCGTCAGCAATTTCTGCCGAAGGTGGTTTCTTCCTTCCACATGAACCAACCTTTTGTGGTGCCCTGTGGTTACTCACGCCTTCGCTGAGTCAATGTCTCTGGATGTGGTCAGAGCTTTGAAGATTTATGTCGCCAGAACGGCTCAGGTTCGGAAAACAGAGGCTCTGTTTGTCCTATATGCTCCAAATAAAATTGGGTGTCCTGCTTCCAAGCAGACCATTGCACGCTGAATCTGTGGTACAATTCAGCATGCTCATTCCATGGCTGGATTGTTGTTACCAAAATCGGGAAGGCCCATTCTACTAGAAAGGTGGGCTCGTCCTGGGCGGCTGCCTGGGGGGTCTCGGCATTGCAACTTTGCAGAGCAGCTACTTGGTCAGGGTCAAACACTTTGCAAAGTTTTACAAATTTGATACCTTGGCCGATGATGACCTCAAGTTTGGTCAATCGGTGCTGCAGAGTCGTCCGCACTCTCTCGCCCGTACTGGAGCTTTGGTATAACCCCATGGTACTAAAGTGGACCCCAGCATCCTCTAGACGTATGAGAAAATAGGATTTTAATACCTACCCGTAAATCCTTTTCTCTTAGTCCGTAGAGGATGCTGGGCGCCGACCCAGTGCGTACTGTATCTGCAGTTATTAGTTGTGGTTACACACTTGTTGTGTTACGTTTCTTTCAGCATGTTGCTGCAATTGTTTTTGCCCGTTGGCATGTGTTATGTTGAATGCCATGTTGTGAGGCTTGTTGAGGTGTGAGCTGGTATGAATCTCACCTTAAATTAAATGTAAATCCTTTCCTCGAAATGTCTGTCTACCTGGGCACAGTCCTATAACTGAGGTCTGGAGGAGGGGCATAGAGGGAGGAGCCAGTTCAAACCCTTGAAAAGTCTTAAAGTGCCCATGGCTCCTGCGGAACCGTCTATACCCCATGGTACTAAAGTGGACCCCAGCATCCTCTACGTACTAAGAGAAAAGGATTTACCGGTAGGTATTAAAATCCTATTTTCTCAGTGGTCAGTAATATAATGGGGTGTGCTTCATATAAGCAAAGAGGGGTGGGATAATAAGGTAGTGGAAGGTAGGTGAGTAGCTACACCGTCTATGGTTCTAGCCACAACCCACAGCACAGACCACACCCCCACATCAGTGGCCACACCCTTATATCAGTAGCCACACGCCCCCCAAGCTGGTCACACCCCCTGCGGAGGTGCACAATAGGCCCTTCATAAATTTCAGCTCCAGGCCCATGAGGACCTTAATTTGGCACTGATTATATGCACACCCTGACTGCATTATATGCACACCCTGACTGCATTATATGCACACCCTGACTGCATTATATGCACACCCTGACTGCATTATATATACACCCTGACTGCATTATATACACACCCTGACTGCATTATATGCACACCCTGACTGCATTATATATACACCCTGACTGCATTATATACACACCCTGACTGCATTATATACACACCCTGACTGCATTATATACACACCCTGACTGCATTATATATACACCCTGACTGCATTATATACACCCACATTTTATATACACCCTGACTACTTTATATACACAGCCTGACTACATTATATATACACCCTGACTGCATTATATGCACACCCTGACTGCATTATATATACACCCTGACTGCATTATATATACACCCTGACTGCATTATATATACACCCTGACTGCATTATATATACACCCTGACTGCATTATATGCACACCCTGACTGCATTATATGCACACCCTGACTGCATTATATGCACACCCTGACTGCATTATATGCACACCCTGACTGCATTATATGCACACCCTGACTGCATTATATGCACACCCTGACTGCATTATATGCACACCCTGACTGCATTATATGCACACCCTGACTGCATTATATGCACACCCTGACTGCATTATATGCACACCCTGACTGCATTATATACACACCCTGACTGCATTATATGCACACCCTGACTGCATTATATGCACACCCTGACTGCATTATATGCACACCCTGACTGCATTATATATACACCCTGACTGCATTATATACAACCACATTTTATATACACCCTGACTACTTTATATACACAGCCTGACTACATTATATATACACTCCCTGACTGCGATATATACACCCTGACTGTGATATTTACACCCTGACTGCATTATATACACACCCTGACTGCATTATATATACACCCTGACTGCATTATATACACCCTGACTGCATTATATATACACCCTGACTGCATTATATGCACACCCTGACTGCATTATATATACACCCTGACTGCATTATATATACACCCTGACTGCATTATATATACACCCTGACTGCATTATATGCACCCTGACTGCATTATATGCACCCTGACTGCATTATATATACACCCTGACTGCATTATATATACCCTGACTGCATTATATGCACACCCTGACTGCATTATATGCACACCCTGACTGCATTATATACACACCCTGACTGCATTATATATACACCCTGACTGCATTATATATACACCCTGACTGCATTATATAAACCCTGACTGCATTATATATACACCCTGACTGCATTATATATACACCCTGACTGCATTATATATACACCCTGACTGCATTATATATACCCTGACTGCATTATATGCACACTCTGACTGCATTATATACACACCCTGACTGCATTATATACACACCCTGACTGCATTATATGCACACCCTGACTGCATTATATATACACCCTGACTGCATTATATATACACCCTGACTGCATTATATACACACTCTGACTGCATTATATGCACACCCTGACTGCATTATATATACACCCTGACTGCATTATATATACACCCTGACTGCATTATATGCACACCCTGACTGCATTATATGCACACCCTGACTGCATTATATGCACACCCTGACTGCATTATATACACACCCTGACTGCATTATATGCACACCCTGACTGCATTATATGCACACCCTGACTGCATTATATACACACCCTGACTGCATTATATATACACCCTGACTGCATTATATATACCCTGACTGCATTATATGCACACCCTGACTGCATTATATGCACACCCTGACTGCATTATATATACACCCTGACTGCATTATATACACCCACATTTTATATACACCCTGACTACTTTATATACACAGCCTGACTACATTATATATACACCCTGACTGCATTTTATGCACACCCTGACGGCATTATATATACACCCACATTTTATATACACCCTGACTACTTTATATACACAGCCTGACTACATTATATACACTCCCTGACTGCATTATATACACTCCCTGACTGCATTATATATACACCCTGACTGCATTATATATACACCCTGACTGCATTATATATACACCCTGACTGCATTATATATACACCCTGACTGCATTATATATACACCCTGACTACATTATATACACCCTGACTACATTATACACACCCTGACTGCATCATACACACCCTGACTGCATTATATATACACCCTGACTGCATTATACACAGCCTGACTGCATTATATATACACCCTGACTGCATTATACACAGCCTGACTGCATTATATATACACCCTGACTGCATTATATACACACCCTGACTGCATTATATACACACCCTGACTGCATTATATATACACTGACTGCATTATATATACACCCTGACTGCATTATATATACCCTGACTGCATTATATACACACCCTGACTGCATTATATGCACACCCTGACTGCATTATATACACACCCTGACTGCATTATATGCGCACCCTGACTGCATTATATGCGCACCCTGACTGCATTATATACACACCCTGACTGCATTATATGCACACCCTGACTGCATTATATGCACACCCTGACTGCATTATATGCACACCCTGACTGCATTATATGCACACCCTGACTGCATTATATACACACCCTGACTGCATTATATACACACCCTGACTGCATTATATACACACCCTGACTGCATTATATACACACCCTGACTGCATTATATGCACACCCTGACTGCATTATATGCACACCCTGACTGCATTATATATACACCCTGACTGCATTATATACAACCACATTTTATATACACCCTGACTACTTTATATACACAGCCTGACTACATTATATATACACTCCCTGACTGCGATATATACACCCTGACTGTGATATTTACACCCTGACTGCATTATATATACACCCTGACTGCATTATACACACCCTGACTGCATTATATACACACCCTGACTGCATTATATACACACCCTGACTGCATTATATATACACCCTGACTGCATTATATACACCCTGACTGCATTATATATACACCCTGACTGCATTATATGCACACCCTGACTGCATTATATATACACCCTGACTGCATTATATATACACCCTGACTGCATTATATATACACCCTGACTGCATTATATATACACCCTGACTGCATTATATATACACCCTGACTGCATTATATGCACCCTGACTGCATTATATATACACCCTGACTGCATTATATATACCCTGACTGCATTATATATACCCTGACTGCATTATATGCACACCCTGACTGCATTATATACACACCCTGACTGCATTATATATACACCCTGACTGCATTATATATACACCCTGACTGCATTATATAAACCCTGACTGCATTATATATACACCCTGACTGCATTATATATACACCCTGACTGCATTATATATACACCCTGACTGCATTATATATACCCTGACTGCATTATATACACCCTGACTGCATTATATGCACACCCTGACTGCATTATATGCACACCCTGACTGCATTATATGCACACCCTGACTGCATTATATGCACACCCTGACTGCATTATATGCACACCCTGACTGCATTATATATACACCCTGACTGCATTATATATACCCTGACTGCATTATATGCACACCCTGACTGCATTATATATACACCCTGACTGCATTATATACACCCACATTTTATATACACCCTGACTACTTTATATACACAGCCTGACTACATTATATATACACCCTGACTGCATTTTATGCACACCCTGACGGCATTATATATACACCCTGACTGCATTATATACACCCACATTTTATATACACCCTGACTACTTTATATACACAGCCTGACTACATTATATACACTCCCTGACTGCATTATATACACTCCCTGACTGCATTATATACACTCCCTGACTGCGATATATACACCCTGACTGCATTATATATACACCCTGACTGCATTATATATACACCCTGACTGCATTATATATACACCCTGACTACATTATATACACCCTGACTACATTATATACACCCTGACTACATTATACATGCCCTGACTGCATCATACACACCCTGACTGCATTATATATACACCCTGACTGCATTATACACAGCCTGACTGCATTATATATACACCCTGACTGCATTATACACAGCCTGACTGCATTATATATACACCCTGACTGCATTATATACACACCCTGACTGCATTATATACACACCCTGACTGCATTATATACACACCCTGACTGCATTATATATACACTCTGACTGCATTATATATACACCCTGACTGCATTATATATACCCTGACTGCATTATATACACACCCTGACTGCATTATATGCACACCCTGACTGCATTATATACACTCACATTTTATATACACCCTGACTACTTTATATACACAGCCTGACTACATTATATAAACACCCTGCCTGCATTATATGCACACCCTGACTGCATTATATACACTCACATTTTATATACACCCTGACTACTTTATATACACAGCCTGACTACATTATATATACACCCTGACTGCATTATATGCACACCCTGACTGCATTATATACACCCACATTTTATATACACCCTGACAACTTTATATACACAGCCTGACTACATTATATATACACCCTGACTGCATTGTATACACCCTGACTGCGATATATACACCCTGACTGCGATATATACACCCTGACTGCATTATATATACACCCTGACTGCATTATACACACCCTGACTGCATTATATATACACCCTGACTACATTATATACACCCTGACTGCATTATACACTCCCTGACTGCATTATATATACACCCTGACTACATTATATATACACCCTGACTACATTATATACACCCTGGATTGCATTATATACACCCTGACTACATTATACATACCCTGACTGCATCATACACACCCTGACTGCATTATATATACACCCTGACTGCATTGTATATACACCCTGACTGCGATATATATACCCTGACTACATTATATACACCCTGACTACTTGTAAAGCGCATCGGAATTTGCTGCGCTATATAAGAAATTGTTAATAAATAAAAATAAGGAGATGTATGGTAAGAACTTACCTTTGTTAAATCTTTCTGTGCGGTACACTGGATTCCACAGGGAATAACATTGGGGTGTAGAGTAGGATCTTGATCCGAGGCACCAACAGGCTAAAAGGTTTGATTGTTCCCAGAATGCATAGCGCCGCCTCCTCTATAACCCCGCCTCCAGGCACAGGAGCTCAGTTTAGTTAACCAGTCCAATGCAGTAGCAGGTAAAAGAGACGACAACAGTTAGTAGCCACATACACCACACACTCTCACGACAGGAGAGGGTGTCAGCGGCTAATGCCATACCAACCCAAAGAAGCTAAGTGCGTCAGGGTGGGCGCCTTGTGGAGCCCAGTGTACCTCGCAGAAAGAGATTTAACAAAGGTAAGCTCTTACCATAAATCTTGTTTTCTGCTGCGGGGTACACTGGGCTCCACAGGGAATAACATCGGGATGTCCTAAAGCAGTTCCTCATGGGAGGAGACACACTGTAGCGGGCACAAGAACCCGGCGTCCAAAGGAAGCATCATGGGAGGCAGAAGTATCGAAGGCATAGAACCTTATGAACATGTTCACTGAGGACCATGTAGCCGCCTTGCACAAATGTTCAAGGGTCGCACCACGGCGGGCGGCCCAAGGAGGTCCTACCGACCGAGTAGAATGGGCTTTGATGGTAGCAGGAGCTGGAAGATCAGCCTGTACATAAGCATGTGCAATCACCATTCTAATCCATGTGGCCAAAGTCTGCTTGTTAGTAGGCCAGCCACGTTTGTGAAAACCAAACAGTACAAAGAGAGAATCAGACTTCCTAACGGAGGATGTTCTTTTCACATAGATACCGAGAGTCCGTACCACATCCAAAGACCGCTCTTTGGAGGATAAATCCGGAGAGACAAAGGCCGGACCCACAATCTTCTGGTTAAGGTGGAAAGAAGACACCACCTTAAGTATAGAAAACAAGGGCGCGTTCGAATAACCGCCCGGTCACGGTGAAATATCAGATAGGGGGACCTACAAGACAAGGCACCCAAATCTGATACCCATCTAGCAGAGGAAATAGCCATCAGAAACAAGAGCTTGAGGGAAAGTCACTTAAGGTCCGCAGATTCAAGAGGTTCAAATAGAGACTCTTGCAAAGCCTCCAGAACCACCGACAAATCCCAAGGAGCCACAGGTGGAACATAGGGAGGTTGAATCCGTAAAACTGAGTGAAGGTATGAACATCAGGCAGAGTCGCAATTTTACTCTGAAACCAAACCAACAAGGCAGAAATATGAACCTTGATGGAGGACAACCGAAGGCCCAAGTCCAGGCCTTATTGTAAACGTCATGATTGTTAGATGTGCACCAAGCAAAATAAGAATTCCAGACCCTATGGTAAATCCGAGCAGAAGCCGGCTTACGGGATTTCAACATAGTTTGAATGACCGCCTCAGAAAATCCTTTGGCCCTCAGTAGGGAAGCTTCAAGAGCCACGCCATCAAAGCCAGTTGGGCCAAATCCTGGAAAACGCAAGGGCCCTGAACGAGGAGGTCTGGTCGTTGCGGAAGCAGAAGAGGAAGGTCTAGCGAAAGACCCTGTAGGTCTGAGAACCAATGCCATCTGGGCCACGCTGGCGCTATTAGAAGAAGGATTCCTCCTTCTTGCTTGTACTTCCTCACTACTCTGGGCAGGAGTGACACCGGAGGGAACATGTATGGCAGCCGAAAATTCCATGGAATTGCCAGTGCGTCCACGAACGCCGCTTGAGGATCCCTTGTCCTTACTCCGAAGACCAGAACCTTGTGATTGTGTCGAGACGCCATGAGGTCTACATCTGGTAGGCCCCACTTGTCCACTAGGAGTTTAAATACTTCTGGATGAAGACTCCACTCTCTGGCGTGTACATCCTGACGACTGAGGAAGTCCACTTCCCAGTTGAGGACCCCCAGAATGTACACTGCCGATATGGCTGGCAGATGGCGTTCCACCCATTGAAAAATCTTTGACACTTCCAACATTACAGAAAAGAGAAGAAATCTTTTGCTGCGCCTGTGTTTAACAATTATTAACTGATCAATCTAAATAAAACGAACCTGGAACTGATAGTGTAGGGAGCACGTTCGCCACTATAAGGAGTTGTGCGATACTCCTATGAACATAACCAGCTAGAGAAATTAATAGAAGCGCTCATGAAATCCGAACACCATAATTTCACAGGTTCTATAACAACCAAAGAGTCAAATGAATTTGTAAAAAGTATATGTATTTAATATTCACAATAATCTAATAAAAATACCATTTAATGAAAACAATTAATAGGTAATGTTAATCGTAGCTTTCTAATATACCACATGCATAAATTTAAGAACACATGAATGATCTAAGCTATTGCAATAATTGTTGTAATGAAAGAACTTCACTGAACTGGCTGAATGAAAGTTCAAATGTAACAATATGTTACAATCCTTAGGAAACACTGTTGCCACAGCTGCTGAATGTAATTCCTGAGTGAGACACAGTTACTGCACGTTTGAAATGTGCAGCTTCAATGCGGACAATCGGCATAAGTAGGTTGTATATGAAAGAAATGACCTCTCCATGTGGGCTGATAAACCCGAGCGTCCCCGGGTGAGACCAGAGCTTGCCCAGTGAAGTGTTGAGCTGGAGGGTACGTGGCGTGTCTGGATGTATAGAACACCGCTGAGTTGAGCTCAATTAGCCTGCAGATGATTCACCCAATAAATGCTGTATAGATTGGTAGGGAAGGCAGGTGTGAGGTGTCATCTTTGAAAAAGTCACGGGTCACGTGACGAAACGCGTCAGGACTCCGCCTCTTTTTTCTCACTGAACACCGGCATCTTCCAGGACACAGCTACTCCACCTGAAATTCACTGGAAACAGCGGCAAGCAGCTATCATCTAACACGGTATCAAGCCGTGAGCTCTGTGCGGTAATTGCGACCGGCCTCAACATCCTCCATCCCGCTGACCACCGGCGGACGGTGCACGTCCAGGTAGTCTAGGAAGAGGCTTCCAATAAAGCCGTTTCTCTGTGGCAGTCCTTTATCCAAACAGCCTCACACCTGCCTTCCCTACCAATCTATACAGCATTTATTGGGTGAATCATCTGCAGGCTAATTGAGCTCAACTCAGCGGTGTTCTATACATCCAGACACGCCACGTACCCTCCAGCTCAACACTTCACTGGGCAAGCTCTGGTCTCACCCGGGGACGCTCGGGCTTATCAGCCCACATGGAGAGGTCATTTCTTTCATATACAACCTACTTATGCCGATTGTCCGCATTGAAGCTGCACACTTCAAACGTGCAGTAACTGTGTCTCACTCAGGAATTACATTCAGCAGCTGTGGCAACAGTGTTTCCTAAGGATTGTAACATATTGTTACATTTGAACTTTCATTCAGCCAGTTCAGTGAAGTTCTTTCATTACAACAATTATTGCAATAGCTTAGATCATTCATGTGTTCTTAAATGTATGCATGTGGTATATTAGAAAGCTACGATTAACATTACCTATGAATTGTTTTCATTAAATGGTATTTTTATTAGATTATTGTGAATATTAAATACATATACTTTTTACACTTCCAACATTGCCATGTGGCTTCGAGTGCCGCCTTGATGATTTATGCAGAGCCGGCCCTAACCAATATGATGCCCTAGGCAAGATTTTGGCTGGTGCCCCCTAGCACCACTGCTAGTTCTGCCTCTGACCTTGCACCTCTTTCCCAGCACCATCACCCCTCACCCATACCAGTCCTTATTTTGGGGTTTGTACCCCCTATATTTTAAATAGGAACGGTTCGCACATTTGACGCACAGCCCAAAAAGGGGTGTGTTTTTGATGGCAAGGGGCATGGCCACACAATAGTAACCCCAATTCCAATTACACCACACAGTACTGCAACTTTATTCACATTTGATCATGTGATAGTATCTATAATTCATATTACATCCCACAGTAGTATCACTTTACCTTATAAACGTTACTACTCACAGTAGAGCCCCTTATTCACATTACATCACACTGAATTGCTCCTTATTCACATTACACCACACCCTATTGCTCTTTATTCACATTAGACGACACAGTAGTGCCCTTTCTATATGCAACGCCACATAGTAGAGCACCTTATACACATAATGCCACAGAGTAATTCCCCTTACACATATGAGACACCTTATTAATGTCCTTATAAACATAATGCGCCTTACACATTATGACAACCTTTATTAATGCCCTTTTACACATAATGTCCCTTACATATATGCCGCACATTATTAATGCCCTTATACACATGACACACATAGTGCCCCCTACACATTTGCTGCACATTATTAGTGCCCCTATACACATAATGACACACATACAGTAGTACCCTGTTACACATATGCCGCACATTATTAATGCCCTTATACACATAATGACACACATAGTGCCCCTTACACATATGTTGCACATTATTAATGCATTTTTACATGACACACATAATGCTCCTTACACATATTCCGAACACTACTGCACAACCAACCCACTCACATGCACACAGCACTCACACTGCCACTAACACTGTGACCTCTGCCTCTGCTTGGAAACTGATGTGTCCTCATAAATCTTGCCTCAAAGCTAACGTCGGGCACCTTTTTTTATGAAAATGCATCTTATTTGCATTGCTATGTGTCTAGGATGCATAAGCAGCTTCTGCTGATTAAAATGATATGCGGCATGCCTATATACTGTGTGAGACTGTGGCTGTATCTGCATATGAAATGCTACACACAGAATATAGGCATGCCGCATATCATTTTAATCAACAAAAGCTGCTGATGCCCCTAGGCATATCAAATGCCCTAGGCAATTGCCTAGTTTGCCTATGGCCGGCTCTGGATTTATGTATGCCACCGTGATGGCGTTGTCTGACTGTACTTGAACAGTCCTATTCAGTACCAGATGCCGGGCCAGTTTCAGAGCACTGAACACTGCCCGCAATTCCAGAATGTTTATCAGGACGAGAGACTCCTCCCTGGTCCACTGACGCTGAAGAGAGTGTTGCTCCAACACCGCACCCCATCCCCTCAGACTGGCATCCGTCGTCAGGAGGACCCAGTTGGAGATCCAGAAGGGACGACCCCTGCTCAATCGATGGTCCTGCAGCCACCAGGTCAGGTCAGTGACAGATGGACCTCCGAATACAATGAGATCATTTGAGACCTGATCCGGTGAGGCAGACCGTCCCACTTGGCAAGAATCAGTTTCTGCAGAGGGAGGGAATGAAATTAGGCATACTCCACCATGTCGAAAGCCGACACCATGAGGCCTAGTAAACATAGAATTTGACGGCAGATAAGAACCACTTGGCCCATCTAGTCTGCCCCTTTTTTTTATCCTTTAGGCAATCTCAACCCTTTTTGAACCTTAATTCTTTGTAAGGATATTCATATGCCTATCCCAAGCATGTTTAAATTGCTCTACAGTCTTAGCCTCTACCACCTCTGATGGGAGGCTATTCCACTTATCCACTACCCTTTCTGTGAAGTCATTTTTTCTTAAATTTCCCCTGAACCTCCCCCCCTACTTGCATCGCCGAGTGTATCGACACACGCGGACGAGAAAGGAAGCAACGTATCTTGTTCTGAAGCTTCAGGACTTTCTCCTGTGAAAAAAACAACCTCTGGTTGTGTGTGTCCAACAACACAACAACATTCCCAGATGCACCATGCTCTGGGCAGGGACAAGGGATGATTTCTTCCAGTTGATGAGCCACCTATGGGCTTACAGAAACAGGACCGTCAGATCCAAATGATGGAGAAGAACTTCTGGGGAATTGGCCAGGATCAGCAGATTGTCCAGATACAGCAGGATCCGGATGCCCCGAAGGCAGAGTGAAGCCGTCATAACTGCCATGACCTTAGTGAAAATTTGCGGAGCCGTGGTTTTGGGAGATTGCCAATAGCAAACCGCAGGTATTGCTGATGTGACATGGCAATAGGGATATGCAGGTAAGCATCCTGTATATCCAGAGATACTATATATAGTCCCCTGGTTCCAAAGCCAGGACAATAGAGCGAAGGATCTCCATACGAAACTTGGAGACCATCACAAAGTTGTTCAAAGATTTGAGGTTGAGAATGGGCCAGGAGGAACCATTCGGTTTGGGGACTAGGAACAGCATTGAATAGTACCCTCTGAGCCAGAGTCACCGGTACTACCACTACGGTGTCCGGGAGGGATTGTACCTCTAAACGGAGAGTTGTTGCCTTCACCTGATCCATAGGGATGTCCGTCAGGCAACAGTAAAGAGGGGGACATGTCTTGAAGAATATAGCATATCCGTGAGGGACGACTTCCCGCACCCAAGCGTCTAAAGTGATCTTCAACCATACCTGGGTGAACTGTAGAAGTCGGCCTCCCACCCTGGGATCCCCCAGGGGGAGGCCCGCCCCGTCATGCCGCAGGCTTGTCAGATTTGGAGGCCGGCTGACGGGCAGCCCAGGCACATTTAGGCTTGGGCTTGGTGGTTTTGGAAGTGTGAGACTGTTTCGGGTACGCCTGAGCCTTTGCTTTACCTGGAGGACGAAAGGAACGAAAGGAAGTACTCTTAGCCATCGGGGCCGAAGGAGTAGTACTAGGTAGACATGCAGTCTTAGCAGACGCCAAGTCAGCGACAATCTTGTTGAGATCCTCACCAAAGATGATGTTTCCTTTAAACGGGAGCACCTCCAGGGTTTTCTTAGAGTCCAAGTCCACTGACCAGGACCGCAACCAGAGAATACGGCGAGCCAAAATGGATGTCGTAGCAGCCTTGGCAGCCAGAACACCTCCATCTGAAGCTGCTTTTTTAATGTTATGAGATGTCGTGACAATATAAGAGAGACTTTGTCTGGCATGTTCAGAAAAATTGGATGGAAACTCAGCCTCTATTTCCTGAGCCCAGGCCTCAATAGCTTCTGCGGCCCAAGTAGCCGCAATGGTGGGCCTATGCACAGTCCCTGCAAGGGTAGAGATAGCTTTCAAGCAGCCCTCCACACGCTTATCCGTCGGCTCCTTGAGAGAAGTGACGGTAGTGACAGGCAGAGCAGATGACACCACCAGCCGAGCAATTTGCGAATCCACCGGTGGTGGCATTTCCCAATTACTACTCAATTCTGCTGCAAGGGGCTAGCGGGCTAGCATCTTCTTGTGCGGGGTGAATTTCTTTCCTGGGTTCTCCTAGGATTCCTGACGTATGTCAACCAAGTAGTCAGAATGAGGTAAAACCAATTTAGTAACCTTCTGACGTTTGAACCTGTCCGGTTTCTTAGCTGTAGTAGCAGGCTTGGGATCATCACCAATCTGAAGAATGAGCCTGATAGCCTCTAAGAGATAAGGAACATCCACCTGTGAAACAGATTCCCCATCAGAAACGTCATGATCAGAGTCTGTGGGGTCAGTATACATGTCATCTTCATCGGAAGAGGTATCCGGAACATGCGTGTAGTGAGAGGAAGTAACAGCCCACTTAGAGGACTTCTTAGGTTTAGTCTTAGGCGGGCGAGGGTCAGGAATACGTTTATCCAAAGAGTTATTCAATTGCTGTAACTGAGTGGACAGAGTATCTGTCCATGGCGGATTAACCGCAGGGACCATATAAGGCTGATAAGGCACAGGAGGTCCCATAGGGACCAGCGTAGTAAGTAAATTAGAAAAGGCAGCCCAAGGCAGGCCCTGATGTGCCCCCATTGTTACAATCTGACTGGAGGGTACAGAACCCCCAAAACCTGAACCCTCCACAGCCATGTTATCCTCAAATGCATCTGGGACATCATAACCGCGCATGGCGGAATCAGCCCCTGACCCATCGCCCCCTGTAGCTGACAGGATATGAAAGCATAAACCACGGGCAACACAGTACAATGGGGGTCATACCAAGTTGATCGCTCACTAGCTAGTTTTAGCAGCCGTACAAATGCTATGCCGCCGCCCACTGGGGAGTGTATTTTAGCTTAGCAGAAGTGCGAACGCTTGTGCAGCCGAGCTCTGCAAAAACAGTTTGTGCAGTTTCAGAGTAGCTCTGAACCTACTCAGCGCTTGTGATCACTTCAGCCTATTCGTGTCCGGATTTGACGTCATACACCCGCCCAGCGAATGCCCAACCATGCCTGCATCTTTTCAGACATAAATGGAAAAGAGAGAAAAGACAAAAAACCCTTGTTTGGGAGCACTCGTTTGTAATGATTTGTATGATATGAGTAAAGTAAATGATTAATGTAGTAAAACTTAACCTTTAATTGTTTCTAGAATAAAAAGAAATTAATGAGGAATAATTTTGAGTAATTTTGAAAAACAAAATTATTCCTCATTAATTTCTTTTTATTCTAGAAACAATTAAAGGTTAAGTTTTACTACATTAATCATTTACTTTACTCATATCATACAAATCATTACAAACGAGTGCTCCCAAACAAGGGTTTTTTGTCTTTTCTCTCTTTTCCAATTGTAGCCAAGCCTACAAAATTCCTGGGAGCACCGCCAATCATTAGCAGTTTAAAACTTTTTGCTAACTGCATATATATTGGTTGTTTTATGTTATGTTATTTTTATACTCAGTTCAGATTATCAAGACTAGTGCGGCTCCACATTGAATTTATTTACATCTTTTCAGACATGCCTGCGTTTTTGCAAATACCCCCTGAAAACGGTCAGTTGACACCCAGAAATGCCCCCTTCCTTTCAATCTTCTTGCGGCCGTCAGTGCAAAGAAAAACTTCACTAGAACCTGAGGACAACCACAAAGGTCTTTGTACCCGTACGTCGCACGTACGCACTGCGGGGCATAGGCATGCGCATAAATGTTGTTTTTTCACGTGATCGCTGCGCTGCGAAAATCGGCAGCGAACGATCAACTCTGCATGACCCCCCAATATCAGCAGATAAAATACCTAACACAAACCCCCCGTGCAGTGTGACAGCACAAACAGAGGATTTCTGAGGTAAAATGTGACTGATAAAAACAGAGAAAAATACAAAATACATATATCCTGTGAAATACCTATATTATCTAATAACCCTGACGCACAGATGTAACATGTGCAGAGAGATAGATTTGGGTGGGTTATATTGTTTCTGTGCAGTGTAAATACTGGCTGCTTTATATTTACACTGCAATTTAGATTGCAGATTGAACACACCACACCCAAATCTAACTCTCTCTGCACATGTTATATCTGCCTCCCTTGCAGTGCACATGGTTTTGCCCAACTGCTAAAAAAAAATCCTACACACACACACACACACACACACACACACACACACACACACACACACTGCACTGGACTAGCAATACTATTACTGGGTAAAGCTATGTATATAAATAGATATATCAATGCACAGTAAAACTGGATGTATATCACAGGGTACTTATACTAAATAACCCTGAAGTATGCTCTTGTTCTTAACTAACGTTGTCTAAATGACATGTAGAATACTTAAGTGTCCTGTAAATGCACAGGGTGATGTTGCAGGAGGCTTTACAGTGGAATAAAGGGTAAGAGGAAGGAAACTGTTGCACTGGAATAATCGCGTCTATCTCATATAGATATATAGAGAGAAATACCCCAAATCTTGATACTGTATCAATTAGTCATACAGATTTACTGGGGGTTCTACCACAGATCATGTTAGAGTACATATAACATGAAAGGAGAGGAAAAAAGAAAGGATCTGTTTATGGTGCACAAACTTGTGAATTATACTAAAATGTAACTGATATATATTTTTTAAGAAATTAATTAAATCTATTGACATGTTTTATTTCATGTCCTCTGAGTAAACTTCTGCAAAATATTAAAACACATGTAAAGTTAATGCGATGACGCGACAAAACTGTGAGATACATAAAAAACAAAATAGAATAAACATGAATATTAAAAACTAATGAGCGTCTCTTTCGTATCTGTTCTCTATAATTTTTGTCTCTGTACAAAACCCTCTTCTTATATATCTAGTTATAATAACTATTATAGATATTTGTATGACACGTTGCCATTTATGTACTCTTATAGAGATTGTAATATGTTGCCTGGAAGGAAGATTGAATACAGCGGTGTATTATACAGTCATACATTTATAACACAGTCTCTTTTGTGCTCTTATTGGATCTCTAGCTCATTGCCCAGAGATGATGTTTAGTGAGATATTGTAACATAATAGTCATACATATCCTGCAACAAATGTTACACAGCTTCATGCCACATATCCTTTCAGTGGAAAATCACCGTAATATATGAATCCTATTTCTCCAATTATATCCACAATAATAGATATGGGATTATGGGATTAGTATGCCATGTATTTATGGGAGATCATATAGGGGGAGAGAGTTTATCATACTATAGGGGGAGAGAATTTATCATACTGTGGAGAGTGATAATAATAATGAGGTATAATCCAAGACGCCTCTCACATATAGTGTCAGGTTCCAGAATAAAAGTACCTCATGTATGCAATGTCAATTGGATCAGCAAGTCACCTCTCACATATAGGGGGTGATTCCGAGTCGTTCGCTCACTAGCAGATTTTAGCAGCATTGCACACGCTAAGCCGCCGCCCTCTGGGAGTGTATTTTAGTTTAGCAGAATAGTGAATGAAAGATTAGCAGAATTGCGAATAGAAAATTCTTAGCAGTTTCTGAGTAGCTCGAGACTTACTCCTACACTGCGATCAGCTCAGCCCGTTTCATTCCTGGTTTGACGTCACAAACACGCCCTGCGTTCGGCCAGCCACTCCCCCGTTTCTTCAGGCACTCCCGCGTTTTTTCCTGGCACGCCTGCGTTTTTCTGCACACTCCCAGAAAATGGTCAGTTTCCGCCCACAAACACCCACTTCCTGTCAATCACACTCCGATCACTTCAACGATGAAAATTCTTCATTCGGACGTGAGTAAATCTACTAAGTTTTGTGCTAAAATACTTACCGCATGTGCACTACGTACCATGCGCATGCGCATTTTTGCCTTAATCGCTCCGTTGCGAAAATCGGCAACGAGCGAACAACTCGGAATGACCCCCATAGTGTCAGGTGTCATTCACATCTATTGCCACGGTAAGTATTGATGGATCATCTCTCACCTATAGTGTCAGATGTAAAGTCCATCGTCCTCTCACTTAGAGTGTCAGGAATATATTAGATTCAATTGGTGAGTGTTGTGCTATATAACGGCGTCACCAATGGATCTCTCATTTAATGGCGTCAGATCCCTGTAGTTTTTACCCTGAGGAATCAAATGCGAAACGTACGTAGGACCTGAGCGTCCTACGTAACTGTCTCTTATGTCCTACTAATTGTACAAACCACACTAAATGTACTCATTTTATTAATAGAGATTGTGTAGCAGTATAGAAGCGCATATTGGGGGTCATTCCGAGTTGTTCGCTCTGTATTTTTTTCTCGCAACGGAGCGATTAGTCGCTAATGCGCATGCGCAATGTCCGCAGTGCGACTGCGCAAAGAAAATTTGCTATGCAGTTAGGTATTTTACTCACGGCATTACGAGGTTTTTTCTTCGTTCTGGAGATCGTAATGTGATTGACAGGAAGTGGGTGTTTCTGGGCGGAAACTGGCCGTTTTATGGGTGTGTGCGAAAAAACGCTACCGTTTCTGGGAAAAACGTGGGAGTGGCTGGAGAAACGGAGGAGTGTCTGGCCGAACGCTGGGTGTGTTTGTGACGTCAAACCAGGAACGACAAGCACTGAACTGATCGCAGATGCCGAGTAAGTCTGGAGCTACTCAGAAACTGCTAAGAAGTGTCTATTCGCAATTCTGCTAATCTTTCGTTCGCAATTTTGATAAGCTAAAATTCACTCCCAGTAAGCGGCGGCTTAGCGTGTGCAAAGCTGCTAAAAGCAGCTAGCGAGCGAACAACTCGGAATCACCACCATTAGCTGAGCGGTATAACGGAACCCTAAGACATAGGGGTGATCGCGGCTAATACATGGGCGGTCTTGAACCATTTAATTAACGTGGATATAAGACTGTTCATATACGCCTGGATAGTATGTTTCAGACTATAAACGAGGGATCTATCCCACTATGATTATTTAAACCTGGAACAATACGTGTACATGATTACCCGATATAGCGGGTGTTTCAGAGATACATAGTGTCCGTGCAGATGTGCAACACATTGTAACAACAGACACTAGATCCAGACCACACAAAATGTGTGTTATATGCTGTGGCCGGAGAGACTAGCCAGCCACACGTGTAATGGCGTCTGCGGCACTGAAGGGGTTAACCCTCGTGCCCGGCGCCATGTTACGGACTGTTTAAAAGTTTGTTTAATGATGTGTTTTACTTTTAACATGTCATATGTAGTGCTCTGTGCACCATTGCAGGAATGCATGTTTAACTGTATCTATTTTATATTCAAGACAGGCTCTGTGTATATTTAAAGGGAAACACGTGTTTAAATGAAATGCAGTTACTATAGATGTCTGAATAAGCATCTCTTATCCTCTGGAAATAGGAAGTGGCATGCTAATGGTCCTGTCCTAGCAGCGAGGTGTGAAGGACAATACCTTTTGATGTGTAAGTTCCTTAGAGAGAGATGCTAATCACTGGGTCTATGGGCTTGGAATCTGTTTTATGTAGGGGATGTAATTGATATACGATCCCTGAATGGCAAATACAGGAAGGAAGACTGTTTGTTTGTATTGTAGCCATTCCTGTTGTAACCCCAAACACTGGGATTGCCTGGAGATGTGAATGACAAGACACATTTGTATTTTGAAGCTATGTGATAAATTTATCAATAGTGAATGTTAATCGGATACCAAACGTTGTCTGTGTCACAGGAAGGAGGATATTGTTTTATTGCACTTATATCCTTGTAAAATGTAATTTATTGGTATTTTGTAAAATAACCTGATTGGTTGGAGAAGACAGGGAGGGCTTACCCCCCTGTGGTACTGTGTGAAAAACTGACATAAAAAGGAGACCTGCGTGCCTCCAGAGTTGTAGTTGTAACATCTTATTCTGCTGAAAACATCTGATTGTATGCTGTTGCCCCTAGCAATAGGGAGGAGCCTTTTTAAAGGTTATCATTGAGCAATAAACATCTTTGCCTCAAGAAGACTGCTTCATCTTGTGACCAACAGGCTTAGGCCAAACCTAGCCCCGTCCTCCGGCTGTCCAGGGAAGCACCTAGCGTCTCCAAGCTCCGCCTTCCGCCAGCTACCGGTAGAGGCCTAGCAAGTGGCTAGTGGGGATTCGTCAGCACCACACAGCTGTGGTAAAGCAGTGCGTCGGCACATACAGAGCAGAACCGTGGTTCCAAACGCCACGGCAGGTTAGGAGTTTGGTGGTGGCAGCGAGAACCCGCCCACAGCGCAGTGGGTGGAGTCAGTAACTGGCGGTTACTGACGGTAAGCGGGAATCCCCTATGTGGTCAGGCCTCGTGCGGCTTGACCTTCCAGTCTGTGCGCAGTCAACGGGACGCGAAAGCGACGAGTGCTTTCGTACGGTACCGTCCTGTCACAGAAATTGGTGGCATAGTGGTGGGATATTCCCAGGCGGCTTTTCATCACCCGATTGGAGAAGCCTAGTTACTCAGGAGAGGAGTAACTGCAGCGCAGGAGAACGCACAAGATGGCGGAATTCAGCGGAATGTCCAAGGGCGATCTGGAGATCGTGTGCCAGGAGAAGGGTGTGGATATCCCTTCCAACGCGTCCAGAAGCGTCATGAAGGCGGCGCTCAGGAGCGTGGAGGAGTCTCATCGGGCGGAGGTGGAAAGCACTGACGGCGTCAGCATCGCAGAGGACGGCCCAACAGTGGACCTTCGTAAGGAACCGGTGAGATCCACAAGCCCCGCCCCCTTTCACAGCAGCAATGTTTCCCAGCAATCCCTAGCAGGGCCAGGATCCCAACGTCCCAGGGGGGGCAGTACGGATAGCCTAGCAGATCGGCTAGCGGAATTGGGGGAAAGGGCAACGGAGCAAGAGCGCTTGATCATCATCCAGATGTGGCGTGATGAGCGGGCACCACAGGCTGTGGTACCCCGGGAGCCGTTGTCAGCTGTTGTACACAGATCAGGACGAATTCAGTTTGCCAAGTTTGCAGACAGTGACTGGGACATTGATGGACATTTGCAAGTCTTTGAAAGGACTTGTAAACTACACGATCTACCTAAGTCAGAGTGGGTGAGACACCTTGTGCCCACTCTGCATGGAGAGGCCTTGGAGGCCTATCGAGGAGTGGCCACGGAGGACTGTGGGAACTACGACGAAGTCGCGAAGGCCCTCCTCCAGCGATTCTTCATCACTCCAGAGTCTTACAGGAAGAAGTTCAGAGACTTGCCCAAGAATCCTAGCAGCACCCATGAGCAGTTCGCCACCCAGCTGCGGCAGTACGTGGTGAAGTGGGTGAAGGATTCGGAAGCCACTACATGGGACGCACTGATTGACCTGATCTGCAGGGAGCAGTTCTACCGCAGGTGCGCCCAAGAAGTGAAGGAGTGGGTGCTAGATCGGGAGCCACCCAGCTTAAAGATGGCTGCCCAATTAGCCGACAAGTATGTGGCAATTCGGCCACAGGGGCAGAAGCGCCCAGCCAGCTCCAAAAGACTGCACCACCAAGGGGACCCCCCTCTTCAGCTCATCACCCCCAAAGACAAGCATCTTCCAACCCGGGTGCTCTTGGCCAGCAACCGCACCGCCGCGTCCCTGCAACTGATCAGAGATCATCGGTGCCACGACTGGAGAAGAAGTGCTATGGCTGTGGGAAAATCGGACATCTGAGGATGAACTGTCCTGCATCCCAAGCACCCCAGACTCGTGCCCCAAATCCGAGTGCTGGAACCCGGCTCGCTTGTTTGACGAGAGGAGATGAGCCTACCGAGACTGTTCCCCCTCCAGTCAGTCCGATGGAGTGTGGCGAGAGACAGGTGCACTCTGCGGAGAGAGTCACCTGCATGGCCAAACAGCCCCTACACAACATGTGGAGGCACCTGCAGCCAGTCCACGTGGGACCCCTGCAGGGAGAAGGCCTAAGAGACTCTGGGGCCTCAATCACTGTGGTGAGCCCCCACCTTATAGATCCTGCTGCAGTATTGCAGGGTCGCACTGCCACGGTCACCCTGGCAGATGGAATGGAGAAAGAGGTTCCCATGGCAAGAGTCTACCTGGACTGGGGAGCTGGACCAGAGTTGCGAGAAGTTGCCATCATGGATGGTCTCCCAACTGATGTGGTCCTAGGAAATGATCTGGGTGGTGGGATCGTCACTACGTTTGTTGGCGCCATTCCCCGGAGTCAAGTTCCAAAACCACCGTTGACATCAGCTACTCCAGCACAGCCCAGCCCAGAGGAAAAGACTACAGCTGCTAGACAACTGCCAGCCCAGCCAACCACAGCATCAACCAGCCCAGAGGAAAAGATTACAGCGGCTTGATCAGTACATCGACCCCGCATGCCTTTTGCCTCTGGTATGCCTACGTCCCTTAGCAACGCAGAGGATGTCGGTTCCAGCTCGTTTGATCCTGTGGGGGTGCCCAATGATGCTCCTGACCCAAGTGGTTTGCCAACTCCGGCGGTGAGTATGAGAAACCACCCTGACTTTTCCATGACTGACCCCTACCAGACTGACCCTAGTAGTCCCCACCTAGATCCCCCTGTAGAGTGTCCCAATTTAGGAGAGATTGAGGGCCACAGGCAGGAGTTTATGGAGGTTCAACTCTCTGACCCATCCCCGAAAGGCATGAGGCGCCACTCTGGCAGCAGCCTTGACCGGGTTGGGGCGGGAAGGTTGACCTGGCGGGAAGGGTTAAGGTACAGGGTAGCCAGGAAAGTGGGAGGGGATAGACCAGATAGGGAATGTGTCCAACTGGTCCCCCCAGGGAACTTTCCTGCGCAACTGGTGTCGGTTGCCAGCGAAACCCCTTTGGACAGTAACCCGGAGACAGACCGTACCCTGAAGTGCCTGACACAGAGCTTACCCTGGTCTGGAATGTCGGATGACGCCCAGACCAAATGTAATGCTGGTGCCATGCGTTGGCAGCTGGGGCACTCCAGCGGTTGTGTTGTCTCTGGGCCTCTGCCCATAGGAGAACCCTTGCAGCAAGTTGCTGTGGACATAGCAGGTCCCCTACCTGTGCACCGTAGATCGGGGAAGACACGCAGCCTCCCTGTAGTGGATGCCACACAGGATCCAGAGCAGTGGCGTAACTACTGCCCCCGCAGTCCTCGCAGTGGCTTGGGGGCGAGGGGCTGCGGGGGCGCCACTGATTTAGTGCAGACTGACATGCGGACGAGCGTCCGCATGTCAGTCTGTGGTCTCGTTCCCTCCCCTGCTGTTAGGAGGGACACGGAGGCACAGCGCACGCCTCCCTGTGTCCCTCCTGGGTCTCCGGCGGCCGCGGGTCTCATAAAGGAAGTGCCGTTCGTGAGCACTTCCTTTATTAGAGTGACCCGCGGCCGCCGGAGACCCAGGAGGGACACAGGGAGGCGTGCGCTGTGCCTCTGTGTCCCTCCTAACAGCGGGGGAGCGGCGGCGGAGGAAGGGGGGGGGGACACGCACTGAGGGGGCATATCTGGCACTGGGGGGGGGGGATATCTGGCACTGGGGGCAAATTTGGCAGGGAGGGGGTGTTGTTAATATCTGGCACTGGGGACATATATGGCACTGGGGGGAATATCTGGCACTGGGGACATATGTGGCACGGGGGGGGGGGATATCTGGCACTGGGGCATATGTGGCACTGGGGGGGGGGGATATGTGGCACCGGGGGGGGGGGGGAATATCTGGCACTGGGGGCATATGTGGCACTGGGGGGGGAATATCTGGCACTGGGGCATATGTGGCACTGGGGGCATATATAGCACTGGGGGGGGGAATATCTGGCACTGTGGGGGAATATCTGGCACTGGGGGCATATGTGGCACTGTGGGGGAATATCTGGCACTGGGGGCATATGTGGCACTGGGGGGGTATATGTGTACCTGGCACATGGGGGGGGGCTATATTTGGCACTGGGGGCATGTGAATACCTGGCACCGTGGGGGAATATCTGGCACTGGGGACATATGTGGCACTGGGAGCACAGCCCTAGCAACAAGGACTACCTCCTAGCAACGAGTATGACACCCAGTGCATGAAACCCCTGGCAACGAGCATGACACCCAGTGCATGAAACCCCTGGCAACGAGCATGACACCCAGTGCATGAAACCCCTGGCAACGAGCATGACACCCAGTGCATGAAACCCCTGGCAACGAGCATGACACCCTGAGCATGAAAACCCCTGGCACCGTGCATGGAACCAAGAGCATGAAACCCCTGGCAAAGAGCATGACACCCAGTGCATGAAACCCCTGACAACGAGCAGGTAATTGAAAAGTAATTAGAAGCCTTACTGTAGGACTTAATGTGTAATGGGCATTACGGTGTGTGGCATAATGTATCACAGACATTGCGGTGTGTGTCATAATGTGTCACAGGCATTACGGTGTATGGTATACTATATCGCGGGCATTGTGATATGTGGTATAATGTCTCAGGGTCATTGCAGTGTGTGGCATAATGTATCACGGACATTGCGGTGTGTGTCATAATGTGTCAGGCATTACGGTGTGTGGTATACTATATCACGGGCATTGTGGTATGTGGTATAATGTCTCAGGGTCATTGCAGTGTGGCATAATATATAACGGGTATTGCGGTGTGTGGCATAGGGTATAACGGGCATTGCGATATGTGTCACAGGCATTACGGTGTATGGTATACTATATCATGGGCATTGTGGTATAATGTCTCAAGGTCATTGCAGTGTGTGGCATAATGTGTCACAGGCATTGTATGTGCTATAATGTATCGGGCATTGCAGTGTATGGTATAATGTATCACGGACATTGCAGTGTGTGTCATAATGTGTCACAGACATTGTATGTGCTATAATGTATCAGGGGCATTGCAGTGTGTAGCATAATGTATAACGGGCATTGTATGTGCTATAATGTATCAGGGGCATTGCAGTGTGTAGCATAATGTATAACGGGCATTGCGATTCCTGTCATAATGTGTCACAGGCATTATAGTGTGTGGCATAATGTGTCGGGGGCATTATGGTGTGTGCATATTGTGTCATGTGCATTATTGTGTGTGGCATAATGTCTAAGGGCCATTGCAGTATGTGGCATAATGTATACTGGGCATTACTATAAGGAGGAAAAATGACAAATAATGTAAGGGGCATGAATCAGGATTATTTTTCTTTCCTGTGGTGGCTAACGTCTGGGCGTGCAGGTTGCAAAACTGGGGTATAAGGTAGTCTTTTCCTGCAATGCCACACCCATTCCAACGAAGCCACGCCCATTCCAACGAAGCCATGCCCCTTTTTTGCTGCGCATATTTACTCCTTTATCGCTCCCATTTATGGGGGATGGGGGGGGGGGGGGGGGCCGAAGAATTTTTTGGCTTGGGGGAGATAAATTTCTAGTTACGCCACTGATCCAGAGGCTGGTGGTCTGGCCGCCATCACTGTGGCACAGGTAGCGGACGAGGAGGAAGGAGTAGGCCTAGGTGACAGGGTAGGTTTCCCGAGTCATAGGTCGACGGAGGAGGATTGGAGGGCAGGTCTGACCGTTAGGGCAGACAGTTGCCAGATAGGTATGACGAAGGTGCAGTGCCTGGGGCACCATGTGGGAGGAGACAGGGGTAGGCCCAACCCAGAGGGGGTGGAGGCAACCAGAGGCTGTCCCCGACCCACATCACCCAGACCGGTACTGACCTTAGAACCTGTAAGGCCCTACGGACATGTTGTCATTGACTTTAGTCCTGTAGTGAACCCCTTGACAGAGATGGCTAGGAAGGGCATTCCCAAGTCAGTGGACTTTGCACCCGCTTGCGAGTTGGCATTCCAGTCATTGAAAGAGGCTCGGATACCCGCTCCAGTGCTGATGGCGCACATTCTTGACCAGGACTGTGTGTTACGAACTATTGCGCCACTGCACGGACTGGGAGCAGTACCGAGCCAGAAAGAGCCATATGGGCAGGAGCACCCTGTGGCCTGGTTAAGTAGTATACTGCTATTGTGGGAGGTGGGGTACCGTGGGTGGCACTTGTTTGTAACCGGCCCCCCACCGTGGTGACTTACCACCCACCTGTTAGGTGGCTGCAACCTACCTTGGGGAAATTGGACAGACTTTTGTGGTGGAGCCTTGAACTTGGACTTCAGGTGGACTATTTGAACATTGTGCACCCACGAAGAGAGGCCCACTACACTATGGATAAACTGTCTAGGCCAGAGCCTACACATCCCAGGTAGCGTCCCCTTCACCCCAACGGACTGCGGGACCAGGACCCAAGCAGTATACTGCTATTGTGGGAGGTGGGGTACCGTGGGTGGCACTTGTTTGTAACCGGCCCCCCACCGTGGTGACTTACCACCCACCTGTTAGGTGGCTGCAACCTACCTTGGGGAAATTGGACAGACTTTTGTGGTGGAGCCTTGAACTTGGACTTCAGGTGGACTATTTGAACATTGTGCACCCACGAAGAGAGGCCCACTACACTATGGATAAACTGTCTAGGCCAGAGCCTACACATCCCAGGTAGCGCCCCCTTCACCCCAACGGACTGCGGGACCAGGACCCAAATCGTTGGGACATGGGTCCCTGGTTGTCCCGCTTGAATGGGGGGGAGGAATGTGGCCGGAGAGACTAGCCAGCCACACGTGTAATGGCGTCTGCGGCACTGAAGGGGTTAACCCTCGTGCCCGGCGCCATGTTACGGACTGTTTAAAAGTTTGTTTAATGATGTGTTTTACTTTTAACATGTCATATGTAGTGCTCTGTGCACCATTGCAGGAATGCATGTTTAACTGTATCTATTTTATATTCAAGACAGGCTCTGTGTATATTTAAAGGGAAACACGTGTTTAAATGAAATGCAGTTACTATAGATGTCTGAATAAGCATCTCTTATCCTCTGGAAATAGGAAGTGGCATGCTAATGGTCCTGTCCTAGCAGCGAGGTGTGAAGGACAATACCTTTTTGATGTGTAAGTTCCTTAGAGAGAGATGCTAATCACTGGGTCTATGGGCTTGGAATCTGTTTTATGTAGGGGATGTAATTGATATACGATCCCTGAATGGCAGATACAGGAAGGAAGACTGTTTGTTTGTATTGTAGCCATTCCTGTTGTAACCCCAAACACTGGGATTGCCTGGAGATGTGAATGACAAGACACATTTGTATTTTGAAGCTATGTGATAAATTTATCAATAGTGAATGTTAATCTGATACCAAACGTTGTCTGTGTCACAGGAAGGAGGATATTGTTTTATTGCACTTATATCCTTGTAAAATGTAATTTATTGGTATTTTGTAAAATAACCTGATTGGTTGGAGAAGACAGGGAGGGCTTACCCCCCTGTGGTACTGTGTGGAAAACTGACATAAAAAGGAGACCTGCGTGCCTCCAGAGTTGTAGTTGTAACATCTTATTCTGCTGAAAACATCTGATTGTATGCTGTTGCCCCTAGCAATAGGGAGGAGCCTTTTTAAAGGTTATCATTGAGCAATAAACATCTTTGCCTCAAGAAGACTGCTTCATCTTGTGACCAACAGGGTTAGGCCAAACCTAGCCCAATCCTCCGGCTGTCCAGGGAAGCACCTAGCGTCTCCAAGCTCCGCCTTCCGCCAGCTACCGGTAGAGGCCTAGCAAGTGGCTAGTGGGGATTCGTCAGCACCACACAGCTGTGGTAAAGCAGTGCGTCGGCACATACAGAGCAGAACCGTGGTTCCAAACGCCACGGCAGGTTAGGAGTTTGGTGGTGGCAGTGAGAACCCGCCCACAACGCAGTGGGTGGAGTCAGTAACAGGCGGTTACTGACGGTAAGCGGGAATCCCCTATGTGGTCAGGCCTCGTGCGGCTTGACCTTCCAGTCTGTGCGCAGTCAACGGGACGCGAAAGCGCCAAGTGCTTTCGTACGGTACCGTCCTGTCACATATGCTCAATTGGAACATATGTGTGATCTCATATTAATTGCATATCTGTACTTGACTAGATACACTATACTCATTAACACTGTAATTAGATCATACTCAAGCATATTTTCAAGTCTGTATAACATCAGATCCAGTGACCAGATTAAATAGAGTGTGTCCTAGATCCTGCATGACATAGGTTACATCTCTAAAAGAATATAACAACAGGTGCTAAGATCGGACCGTGTATGGTGATTAGCGGACTCCCGATTATAACGGGAAGATATACATGTGGTTATTTATGTGCTTGTATAATAATTATAAATTTACTGTGCATGGTACATGCATAAGGTACTTTACAATATTATAACAGCACACGGCTACATATATGCCTGTATAATAATAAAGGTGCTCTTGCAAACTTATTGTGTGAGGTACGTGCATGATGAATTCCACAACATTACTACAGCACTAAGTGATTAAATTAAATTATTCGCAATCACACATATGTATATCTGTATGCACACACAATTATTGTTAAATAACCACTGTCTAGATCAGGCCTGGCCAACCTGTGGCTCTCCAGCTGTTGTAAAACTACAAGTCCCATCATGCTTTGCCACAGTTTTGCTATTAGGGAATGCTAAAACTGTGGCACGGCATGCTGGGATGTGTAGTTTCACAACATCTGGAGAGCCACAGGTTGGCCAGGCCTGGTCTAGATGAATGGTTATAATAGGGAGATCACTATTAAAATAGAAGGAAGATAATTAGAGAGTGAAAGGGGAGACTACATAGATATTCAGCTTCATACTGTGATATAATAAGACCTGACACTGATAAGTGAAAGATCCGGAATAATTATACCCAAACATATAGGGGATTTTGTCAACTTCTTAGTTACTACAGGGATCTGACGCCATTAAATGAGAGATCCATTGGTGACGCCGTTATATAGCACAACACTCACCAATTGAATCTAATATATTCCTGACACTCTAAGTGAGAGGACGACGGACTTTACATCTGACACTATAGGTGAGAGATGATCCATCAATACATGTGAATGACACCTGACACTATGGGGGTCATTCCGAGTTGTTCACTCGTTATTTTTTCTCGCAACGGAGCGATTAGTCGCTAATGCGCATGCGCAATGTCCGCAGTGCAACTGCGCCAAGTAAATTTGCTATGCAGTTAGGTTTTTTACTCACGGCATTACGAGGTTTTTTCTTCGTTCTGGAGATCGGAATGTGATTGACAGGAAGTGGGTGTTTCTGGGCGGAAACTGGCCGTTTTATGGGTGTGTGCGAAAAAACGCTACCGTTTCTGGGAAAAACGCGGGAGTGGCTGGAGAAACGGAGGAGTGTCTGGGCGAACGCTGGGTGTGTTTGTGACGTCAAACCAGGAACGACAAGCACTGAACTGATCGCAGTGTAGGAGTAAGTCTGGAGCTACTCAGAAACTGCTAAGAAGTGTCTATTCGCAATTCTGCTAATCTTTCGTTTGCAATTTTGATAAGCTAAGATTCACTCCCAGTAGGCGGCGGCTTAGCGTGTGCAAAGCTGCTAAAAGCAGCTAGCGAGCGAACAACTCGGAATGACCCCCTATATGTGAGAGGCATCTTGGATTATATACCTCATTATTATTATCACTCTCCACAGTATGATAAATTCTCTCCCCCTATAGTATGATAAACTCTCTCCCCCTATATGATCTCCCATAAATACATGGCATACTAATCCCATAATCCCATATCTATTATTGTGGATATAATTGGAGAAATAGGATTCATATATTACGGTGATTTTCCACTGAAAGGATATGTGGCATGAAGCTGTGTAACATTTGTTGCAGGATATGTATGACTATTATGTTACAATATCTCACTAAACATCATCTCTGGGCAATGAGCTAGAGATCCAATAAGAGCACAAAAGAGACTGTGTTATAAATGTATGACTGTATAATACACCGCTGTATTCAATCTTCCTTCCAGGCAACATATTACAATCTCTATAAGAGTACATCAATGGCAACGTGTCATACAAATATCTATAATATTTATTATAACTAGATATATAATAAGAGGGTTTTGTACAGAGACAAAAATTATAGAGAACAGATATGAAAGAGACGCTCATTAGTTTTTAATATTCAGGTTTATTCTATTTTGTGTTTTCTGTATATCACAGTTTTGTCGCGTCATCGCATTAACTTTACATGTGTTTTAATATTTCACAGAAGTTTACTCAGAGGACATGAAATAAAACATGTCAATAGATATATATATATATTTTAAGAAATTAATGAAAAGTTAGGCTTTACAGAGGAGGCATCACCCAGCAATCCCAGAATCAGCGCAGCTGTGTGTAATGGCGCCCAAACGCTAACAGGGAGTGACGGAGACAGAGAGATGCAGCTCCAGGGCGGGAACATTTACTCTAAATGGCGCCCTGGGGCTGGGGGAGGGGCTACAGGTCAGAGCCTTATCCCTCTGCTGGACTTCACCACCGGGTGCTGCGGGCCTTAATAAAATGTATTATAGCCTAATCCGACCTGTGCCCTTGCCCTGGTGGTCTAGTGGGGACCCTGTACTGCCACAGTGTCCACGCCAGCGCGTGGCCCGCCTCCTAATGGCCGCGGCGGATCACGATTTCCAGCAGGTCCCGCCTGGTGGACTCTTTTACCTCCTCCCTGAGTGCAGCCACGCAATCCCGGAGAACTTCGGTTAGTGTGTGTGCCCTGGGTGAAGAACCGGAGCCTCCGCTGTAAGTACCCGGCAACCAGGGACGCGGGAGTATACAGCACCACTGGGGGAGGTGATGGAGCCCTTGAAGTCTTCTATCTTCTTTAAAATAACTCTTCTTTGGACGGCTGGAGCAGCCCTGCCTGTTAGCTGCCTGCACTGCAGGCACCAATTTACAAACTGAGCTCCTGTGCACGGAGGCAGGGTTATAGAGGAGGTGGCGCTGAGCATCTTGGGAACAGTCAAAGCTTTTAGCCTGTTGGTGCCTCGGATCAAGATCTTACCCTACACCCTGACTACATTATACACACCCTGTCTGCATTATATACACCTTGACTGCGATATATACACCCTGACTGCATTATATATACACCCTGACTACATTATACACACCCTGCCTGCATTATATACACCCTGACTGCATTATATATACACCCTGACTGCATTATACACACCCTGACTGGATTATATATACACCCTGACTGCATTATATATACACCCTGACTGCATTATATATACACCCTGACTGCATTATATATACACCCATATACACCCATATACACCCTGACTGCATTATATATACGCCCTGACTGCATTATACACACCCTGACTGCATTATATATACACCCTGACTACATTATATACACCCTGCCTGCATTATATATACACCCTGACTGCATTATATATACATCCTGACTGCATTATGTACACCCTGACTGCATTATATACACCCTAACTTCATTATACGCACCCTGACTGCATTATACACACCCTGACTGCATTATATATACACCCTGACTACATTATATACACCCTGCCTGCATTATATATACACCCTGCCTGCATTATATATACACCCTGCCTGCATTATATATACACCCTGACTGCATTATATACACCCTGACTGCATTATATATACACCCTGACTGCATTATATACACCCTGACTTCATTATACGCACCCTGACTGCATTATACACACCCTGACTTCATTATATACACCCTGACTACATTATATACACACACCCTGATTGCTTTAGTTTATACGCACCTTCAACCCAGCCAACCTGATTCACATTTCCCTTATCCCATCCCTCCCTTTCTCTGCCGGCTTGGACACTGTGGATCATCCTCTCCTCCTCCGCACCCTCTCTAGCAGTGTCCTTGCCTGGTTCTTACCTTGCTAACGGCTCCTTCTCTGTATCTGCCTCTGGCTCCACCCTCCCCGTTGGTGTCCCTCAAGGTTTTGGCCCCCTTCTCTTCTCCCTGTAGACCTCTTCCCTGGCTGCGCTCATAAGCTCTTTCAGCCTCCAATACCACCTCTATGCGGATAATACGAGACTATACCACTCCTGACCTCTCCCCCTCTGTCCTCTCTTGGGTATCCAGCTGCCTCTCCGCCATCTCCTCCTGGATGTTTGAGCGCTCTCTGAAGCTCAACATGGACAAAACCAAACTCATCATATTTCCCCCATCCAGAGTCTTCACCCACCTCCCAATATTTCATCAATGTTGATAACACCACCATCATCTCCCCCGTTCCCCAACTCCACTGCTTGGGCGTCACTCTTGACTCCTCCCTCTCCTTTGCACCCCACATCCAAGCTCTGGCGCAATCCTGTCGGTTCCAGCTACGCGGCACTGCTTGCATCAGGCCATTTCTCTCCCAGAGTGCAACTAAACTCATCATCCACTCACTGGTCATCTCACGACTTGACTACTTCAATGTTCTCCTCACTGGCCTCACTCGCTCCCCTCTATTCTGTCCTGAACTCCGCAGCTAGGCTCATCTTCCTCTCCCGCTGCTCCACATCTGCCACTCCCCTTCCCCAATACCTGCACTGGCTTCCATTCCTCTACAGAATCCTCTTCACCCTCACATACAAGGCCATCTCTAATTCCACTGCTCCCTACATCTCCAACCTCCTCTGCCTTCATACTCCCTCCCGCCCCCTACGCTCGACCAATGACCATCACCTCTCCTCTACTCTAGTCACTACATCCCCTGCGCAAATCCAAGATTTTGCCAGTGCTGCCCTTTTTCACTGGAACAAGCTCCTTCGCTCTATCAGACTCTCGCCAACCTTGCAAAGCTTCAATCGGGCACTGAAAACCCACCTATTCATCAAAGCGTACCTTCCGATGCATAACCTAGTCCTGAGGCTGCTCTCCCATCCTCATGCTTTGGCCATCTCTGCCTCACTTACTTCCTCAAACCAGACCACCTTCCGCTTGTACCTCATGTCACCTGTCTGTCTCCTTCTCCCCATAGATTGTAAGCTCCTTAGAGCAGGGCCCTCTTCCCTCCTGTTCTCACAGCCCTCTTCTCTCACACTTTAATTACAGCTCTCTCCTACTCAGCGAATGTCTGTACCCGCATCTCGCTCGTTACGGTCTATCCCTTCCAGTGGCCGCCTGTCCCCAGTAGTACACCGATTACTCCTTTGCTTCCTGACATCTCGGCTGTAGTGTGTACTGAGAACTGTGCTGCTAATTGTTACCTGTGCTCTTGTGGCCGGAGACCCCCTTGACCACATGGTTAATGGTGGCTGTGGCACGGAAGGGGTTAACTCTCAGTGACCGGCACCATTTTACAGAGACAATGGATGCTTGGCGCCACTTTTAAACGTGGACTGGCACTAGGCGCCATATTTGAAGTGTTGTAGGTGCTAGGTGGCCTGTATTTAATGTATTGATGACACTAGGTGCAGAGTGTTTTCAAAGTGGCTATCATGTGCCGCGGCCCCGGACCTCTCCAGCGGCCGCGACAATGAATGTTAACCTCCCAATGCGCTGCACTGGGGGGGGGAAGGGGGAGCCGCTGCAGCCAGGAGATCTACTCCCACTGCAGCGCTCAGTGCCAACCGCTTGGGTAAATGTTAACCCCTCAGTGCGCTAGGGGGAGGAAGGAGCCACTGCCGCCCAGAGTGCGTCGAACACGGGGGACCAGGCTAGCCGGCTACCTGTGCGGCCGGGGTACTTAGGGTACTGGTCACTGAGGTCCGGGAGCTACACTCCCAGCGCTGCAGAGGGGCAGAGAGCCACAGCGACCGGGAGGAGTGTCCCGGGCGTCAGAGAGGCTATGGGGTGCGCCGCAGCCCGGATCACCTCTGGAGGCTGCGGTGAGTCACTAAGGTGGCGAGCTGCCCTAGAGGCAAGGGGGAAGCCCGGCGCAGGGGACCTAGCCTCGGAACTGCAGGGATGTGAGCGCCGAATGCTGGGGACAGAGTCTCCATCCCAGCGCCCAGGCACGTCAGGCTGCAGGGATAAGGGAGCCACAAAATAATAATGTGTAAAGAAATATTAATGTATGTGTAGCACTGAGCTGGGGAAATCAGGTCCTGCAGTGTGTGCATGGTGCTCAGGCTCAGAGTAATGATGTACACTGGATTATAAAATATATTTCATCAATAAGTGATGTTGGGGACACATTAGTACGATGGGGTATAGACGGGGTCCAAAGGAGCCGATGCATATCTTCCACTGGGAGTGCTGGCTCCTCCCCTCTATGCCCCTCCCACAGTCAGATTAGAAAACATGCCCTCAGGAGAGGATGCGCATTCTGCAGCTCCAGAGAGTTTTCTTCAGTTTCTTTTAAAACGTTTATTATTTTCTGTATGCTGTTTGGGCAACAGCATACCTGCACCATGGGAGTTAGGGGAGTGGTCACCGGCCTTGCGAGGTGTCAGAGCCGCTTCCCCACTGCAGGACCACCGTCCTGAGAGGTTGTTGCACAGCGGGGCACTGCGCCTTGGCTGTCATAGCTGCAGCACGCCGCACACCCCTAACACTGCCTGAAGGTGACGACAGTGGTGAGTACAGCCCCGCTAGGGGAGTTCCCCCGGTTCATTGTGCGGCTGACACACAGTGGAGGCATGCGGGACCCTCCTGGGGGAACCCGATATAGCCGCCTGTGTAAACTGGCTATCGGCGGCTTAACCTAACACTTGTGTGACGTTTTATGCACTTTTGGGAGACTTTGCCAGTATAAAGATATCAGTAGCTCCGGCACCATTGGGGGGGCGGAGCTACCTCAGAGCGGGCTCAGCGGCATTTTGGCGCCTTCCTCTGCACAGCAGCAGCAGCCTCACAAAGCTCCTCCAGACGCAGGGACACGCTGGATCACTGGTACAGGGTGTAACTCAGGGGGAGAGCCGCTATTGCGCACATTCCCAATAGGGAAGATAGTTATATAAACACAGTGAGATACAGCGAGCAGCCTCACTGAGGTGATATAGCTTGGGTGTGCTGGTGCCTTCTCTCTGTCTCCTCTCACATACAGTGAAGCAGGCTTGCATTATATTGTCTGTGATGTATGTGTATGTTGGTGTATTACGGTCATCATGGTTAAACACAAGTTGTGCAGTGTGTGTAACACCAGGTTCTCCCCACTCTCTTCTGGCTCCATTTCTTGTGAACAATGTAACCCTACCTCTCAGTTGGCGTGCCTCCACCCATGCAGATACACCCTGGCTTGCTTGGGAAAGCCGTCCCGTAATAGGGTATTGGGTGTCGATGGTTATAAGTACTCTTATATCATTAACAGGATTAAAGGTAGTATTAGCCAGGGGATGAAGACTCCTCACCTTGCTAATCCAGTGAATTCATCTGGTTGCTGTTCCCTTCGCATTTTCCCGAACTCTCCCGTTAAGGATTCCCGGATACCCAGGACCGGCTATAACAGGTAAGTAGTTTTATTTATAACACAGGCAATCAATCACTTTTCAATGGTGCCCGCAGTATATACACTGCACACTTTCCAAAGTAATACAATTATATAATCCTATTTCACAACATTAATGCATGCAATACAAAAATGGAACCGGTTATAAAGAAAAATTGGTAGTATGAATAAGCATTATTCCTCCCAGAGTCACATCAGTCTGACTTGAGCTAGGTAGTACAAGGCTATTATCTCTTTATACGGGAGATAAGTGTCACGTTGGTGCACAGTTGGGGCCCATAGTAGCAATGGCGAGGCGTAGCTACCAGCCGGTAAGCGGTAACCTGGTGTTAGCTCCAGTAGAGGGACCCAGATTAATGTTGATGATACCGGGGTCGCCGGTCACAATATTTTCTGAAGTTATCAGACTATATACACTTGTATCCGGTTGGGGGAGAAGTGGCCGCTGCGAACTTAAAGCTCTTGAATGGTGCAAACCCAGGTTTGTTGATACTGAATCTCCCTGAGCAGCTTTTGTTTCTTTCCTTTTACAGCCACCTAACTCCTTGGATTAACTAATTTAACGTAACCAAGCGTTGCTTTAACTTAGTATACGCAGAGCTGCAGGGTTAACTTCCTCTGGAGTCCTTACCCTTTGACTGCGGAGTGGATTTGGATTAGTTCACGGCTCCTAATCAGTCTCCCAGCCAATACCCAATATTCTCTGCAGTGGAGTCAAAGAAAGTTCAATGTACCTCATTGACCGTCAAGCTGTGTTATGGATGCTATTCAGGCCTGACCATTACCAGCGACCAATAGGTTACCACCGTGGTCAACGCGGGTTGCACTATTACATATATACTCTGCGGATAAGTTTGTCTCCTGTGTAGACTGCATAATATTTATCTGAGTTATGTCATATCCGTACTTTCGCTCCTTGCTCTGTATTTAACACAGTAGTCAGTATGAAGACCTCATATGCCTAGAGGCATGAAACAGATTTAGCTAGCGCAGATAGTGATTGTTCAGTCGCAAAGTGTATGTGTAATATCATCACGGTGCGGACATGTACTCACTTTCTAATCCTGACGGGACAAGTTTCCTATCCTGACATTAGGACACAGTACGTCCGCCAACCTCGTTACCGCGGCTGTATTTGGATTTATAATGAGAACGGATTCATGACTGCAGGGCAGAAAGCTGGGCGCTGAAGTGCAACCATCTCTCTCTATCAGTCTGTCGGCTACAGCTGTCCCTGGGCAGCTGTACAATGGGATTTGTGTCCGTGCATTATTTGGAGGTGTCCTTACTGGATGAGGGAGGGTTCTACACGGTGGTATGGTGTAGTTATGTATTCACTATACCTCTTTTGGTGCTTACACTGTGTCCAGCCTCCTGTTGCCGTATATGGCGAGTAGCTCCGCCTCCTGACCGGCCTCTCCAGTCACTCAAGGCTGAGCCGGTTAGGGTCTCTCCAATCGGCTCCCGTCACTCAGTTGGCGGGCTTCACCTCCCTCCGCCCACAGGGAGGATCGGTAACACTTCCCGCTGACGTCACCGGCCCCTAAGCAAGCTCTCCGCTCTGTCTGTTCTCCATGAGCACCGACAATCACCGCTGCAGCGCCTATCAGAAAACGCCTCCATCCTCCGCTGTCCCGGGCTCCGGCAACACCAGCCAGGTCCTGCTCTCTCCACACGATCCTCTGACTCTTCGTTGCTGTGCCACCAACCACCGCCCTCTCTCCTGCCAGCGCGAGGTACCGCTCCCCCCACCTCCGGCCAGCAAGCTCCCCTCTTCCTTAACCAGCTCGCGGCTAACAGCAAGGTCAGGGTCACTCTATTCAGGGCCCCAACGATAGGAAGCAATGCAACCAGGGGACCCCATCTACTCCTACGCAGCACATACAGCGATTATACATTACCATTATTATACATTATATTTTATTACACAGGGTTACAGTTACTATTATTATACATGGTAATACACAGGGTTACATGAACAATGTAGTCAGTCCTCACAAATCATTGAGGAGACTGTGGGGGAGGGTCATGAGCCTTCCTGACTAGGTGCCATCAAAACTATAATGTCTGATACGTCATCTCAGCTCACTGCAAATGCCCACAAAACGCAAGAATTGCAGCAGGCTGTGATGTTCCCCATCCCGCCCCCCCCCCCCCCCCCCTCCCTCTCATAGAAACATAGAATTTGTCGGCAGATAAGAACCACTTGGCCCATCTAGTCTGCCCCCTTTTTTTTTTATATATTTTTATCTCTAACCTTATTTGATCCTTATTTCTTTGTAAGGATATCCTTATGTCTATCCCATGCATGTTTAAATTGCTCTACTGTCTTAGCCTCTACCACCTCTGATGGGAGGCTATTCCACTTGTCCACTACCCTTTCTGTGAAATAATTTTTCCGCAAATTTCCCCTGAACCTCCCCCCCCTCCAGCCTCAGTGCATGTCCTCGTGTCCTATTGCTTCTCTTCATTTGGAGAATGTTTCCCTCCTGGACTTTGTTAAAACCCTTGATATATTTGAAAGTTTCTATCATGTCCCCCCTTTCCCTTCTCTGCTCCAAACTATACATATTGAGATTTCTTAGTCTTTCTGGGTATGCTTTGTGATGTAGGCCATGCACCATTTTAGTTGCCCTCCTTTGTACAGTTTCTAATGTATTAATATCCTTTTGAAGATATGGTCTCCAGAACTGGACACAGTATTCTAGATGAGGCCGTACCAATGACCTATACAGTGGCATTATTACTTCTTTCTTTCTGCTGCTGATTCCTCTCCCAATGCAGCCAAGCATCTGACTAGCCTTCCTCATTGCCTTGTTACATTGCTTACCTGCCTTTAAGTCATCTGAAATAGTGACTCCTAGATCCCTTTCCTCCTCAGTAGTTTCCAGTATAGTGCCATTAATACTGTATTTAGCTTTAGGATTTTTGAGACCCAAGTGCATGATTTTGCATTTTTTGGCATTAAACTGTAATTGCCAGACTCTTGACCATTCCTCTAATCTACCTAGATCCTCAATCATTTGTTTTACCCCACCTGGTGTGTCTACCCTGTTGCATACCTTTGTGTCATCTGCAAAAAGGCATACTTTCCCTTTAATGCCATTTGCAATGTCACCAATAAAGATATTAAAAAGCACTGGTCCAAGTACAGATCCCTGGGGTACTCCACTGGTAAGATTTCCCTCCTGTGAATGCACTCCATTTACCACAACTCTCTGTTTTCTATCCTTCAACCAAGATCTTATCCATTCAATAATCCTAATATCCAATCCCAAACTTTCAAGTTTATTTAGCAGTCTGCGATGTGGAACTGTGTCAAAAGCCATATTAAAGTCTAGATGAGCTATATCCATGTTCTCCACCTTTATCCATCACTTTAGTCACACAATCAAAAAAGTCAATAAGATTTGTTTGACATGATCTCCCCCCAGTGAATCCATGCTGTTTGGGATCCAGTAAATTGCCGGATTTGAGATAATCTACAACTCTTTCTTTTAAGAGTGTTTCCATCAATTTCCCTACTACTGATGTAAGACTCACTGGTCTGTAGTTGTTTGCCTCTTCCTTGCTTCCACTTTTGTGCAGTGGGACTACTTTGCTCTTTTCCAGTCCCCTGGAATTACTCCTGTAGCTAATGACTGGTTGAATAATTCTGTCAATGGTGCTACCAGCACCTCTTTAAGTTCTTTTAGTATCCTTGGATGTATCCCATCTGGCCCCATAGATTTGTCCACATTCAGCTTTGAGAGTTCTGTTAGGACCTTCTCCTCTGTAAATGTACTTGTTTCATTTTCCTGAATATCCCTGCAACTTAACTGTGGCCACTTCCCCTCTCTTTCAGTAGTAAATACTGAGCAAAAATAATCATTAAGATGTTCTGCTATTAAATTGTCTCCTTCAACAAGACTCCCAGTGTCCGTCTTTAGTTTTATAATTCCGCCTTTTGTTTTTCTCCTTTTGCTTATATACCTAAAAAAAGTTTTGCCTCCTTTACCCACTGACTGGGCCATTTTCTCCTCAGCTTGTGCCTTTGCACATCTGATTACCTCCTTTGTCTCCTTCTGTCTAACAAGATATATCTTTTTGTCTTCATTATTTTGTGTCTGCTTATATTTCCTAAAAGCCATCTTTTTTGCTCTCACAATATTTGCTACTTCTTTTGCAAACCACACTGGCTTCCTTTTCCTTGTGTTTTTCCTAACAGTTTTGATACAAAGGTCTGTTGCCTTCAATATTGCACATTTTAATGTTTCCCACCTCTCCTGCACTGTTTCCAAGTTCCTCCACTCTGCCAAAGAATCGCTTACACATTTTCCCATCCCTACAAAATCAGCCTTCCTAAAATCCAACACCTTTGTTTTTGTATGGGACGAGCCAGTCTCTGTCTTAATGCTGAACCATACTGCTTGATGATCACTGGATCCCAGGTTTTCACCCACTTTTACGTCCGATAATCTGTCTCCATTTGTAAGTATTAAGTCTAATATTGCGTCTTTCCGAGTGGGCTCCCTCACCAATTGGTGGAGGGATGCTCCCTGAAGGGAATTTAAAATGTTCCTACTTCTAGTGGAACTAGCAACAGACACCTCCCAGTTTACATCAGGAAGATTAAAGTCTCCCATGATTATTACCTCTCCTTTTAATGCCATTTTAGTTATGTCCTGCAATAGGTTCTTGTCAAGTTCCTCTTCCTGACCTGGTGGCCTGTATATCACGCCAATACGAATAATCAACTTTTCCCCTGTTTCTATGGTCACCCAAAGGGCCTCCGTTTTTTCTTCAATACTTTGTAATAATGTAGTATTTATGGCATTTTTTACATACATTGCTACCCCTCCTCCGATTTTTCCAATTCTGTCCTTCCTAAATAAAGTATATCCCGGTATAGCTATGTCCCAGTCATGATTTTCATTGTACCATGACTCTGTAATTGCCACAATGTCTAGATCATCCCTTGTCATTATTGCAGTTAGTTCTGGGATTTTATTTCCTAAGCTCCTGGCATTTGCACACATAGCTTTTAGAGTTTTGTTTGTGCTTTTTCTGTTCCTAGCTATGTTCTTTTCTCTGCCTATTTTTATTTGGTTTTGATCTGAATTATCTTCTGTTGCTGTGGATATGCTTCCTATTCCCTTTGCCTGCAGAAACAATACCTCTGTGTTGGGGGAGCAGATTTCTTTATTCCTGTTTGGTTCACTGCCCCCCTTTGTTAGTTTAAATAGTTCTTGATGAAGCATCCAAACTGTTCAGTTAGTATTCTTGTTCCCCTTGAAGATGGGTGCAGGCCGTCACTTTTGTATAAGCTCCTATCTTGCCAGATGGTGTGACTGTGGCCTATAAATCCAAATCTCTCCTCATTGCACTCTCTGCTGCAGGTCCACAAAAACGTGCATTACCTGCGTTACTATCAGACTCTGATGAGGATATACAGGAGGATGTGGACGACTTGGACCCCGTAAGTGGGGACTCCACTCCTACACAGGGTATTGAACCCCTCATTCTGGCTATACGGGATGTGTTAAAACTCCCTCTAGAGGACGCTGCAACAGAGCAGAACGGAGTGTCACTTTCCCTGATTCTACTGAATTAGAGGACCTATTTAAGTTAGCCTGGAGAAATCCAGATAAGAAATATCAGGTGTCAAAACGGTTTTTGCACACTTTCCCTTTTGCTCCTGAAGGCAGAAAATTCTGAGAAGAATCCCCAGCTGTAGACCTCTCTGTCTCTCGCCTCTCTAAGAAGACGGTACTCCCTGCTCCAGGCTCCTTTACCATAAGGGACCCTGGAGATAGGAAAATTGAGACCACTCTGAAATCTATCTACACAGCTGCAAGTATATCTCAAAGACCGGTCATAGCTAGTGATGTGCACCGGAAATTTTTCGGGTTTTGTGTTTTGATTTTGGATTCGGTTCCGCGGCCGTGTTTTGGATTCGGACGCGTTTTGGTAAAACCTCCCTGCAAAATTTTTTGTCGGATTCGGGTGTTTTTTTACAAAAAACCCTCAAAAACAGCTTAAATCATAGAATTTGGGGGTCATTTTGATCCCATAGTATTATTAACCTCAATAACCATAATTTCATGTCATTTTTAGTCTATTCTGAACACCTCACACCTCACAATATTATTTTTAGTCCTAAAATTTGCACCGAGGTCGCTGGATGACTAAGCTAAGTGACCCAAGTGGCCGACACAAACACCTGGCCCATCTAGGAGTGGCACTGCAGTGTCAGACAGGATGGCACTTCAAAAAAAATAGTCCCCAAACAGCACATGATGCAAAGAAAAAAAGAGGCGCAGTGAGGTAGCTGTGTGACTAAGCTAAGCGACCCAAGTGGCCGACACAAACACCTGGCCCATCTAGGAGTGGCACTGCAGTGTCAGACAGGATGGCCCTTCAAAAAAATAGTCCCCAAACAGCACATGATGCAAAGTAAAAAAGAGGCGCAATGAGGTAGCTGTGTGACTAAGCTAAGCGACACAAGTGGCCGACACAAACACCTGGCCCATCTAGGAGTGGCACTGCAGTGTCAGATAGGATGGCACTTCAAAAAAATTGTCCCCAAACTGCACATGATGCAAAGTAAAAAAGAGGCGCAATGAGGTAGCTGTGTGACTAAGCTAAGCGACACAAGTGGCCGACACAAACACCTAGCCCATCTAGGAGTGGCACTGCAGTGTCAGACAGGATGGCACTTCAAAAAAATAGTCCCCAAACTGCACATGATGCAAAGAAAAAAAAGAGGCGCAATGAGGTAGCTGTGTGACTAAGCTAAGCGACACAAGTGGCCGATACAAACACCTGGCCCATCTAGGAGTAGCACTGCAGTGTCAGACAGGATGGCACTTCCAAAAATAGTCCCCAAACAGCACATGATGCAAAGAAAAATGAAAGAAAAAAGAGGTGCAGGCATCGCAACCAACACAATTGGACTCTCCTTGGGGATTTGTGATTTAGAAGAACGTACAGTTCTTTGCTGTGCTTTTGCCATCTTAACTCTTATAAGTTTTCTAGCAGGAGGATGAGTGCTTCTATCCTCATGTGAAGCTGAACCACTAGCCATGAACATAGGCCAGGCCCTCGGCCGTTCCTTGCCACTCCGTGTCGTAAATGTTAGGAATGTCTGTGTGTTTGTGTTGCCTTGCATTGTCTCATTCCTGCCTCTAGGGGTCTCACTTGCTGCCTTAGGTCTGAATGGCAGTTGCACACTCTGTCCCTGCAGGTTGATTACCTGATTGTGAGCAGCTGTGGCCAACACCTTGTGCTGCTATTTAGCTCCAGCTCACCAGCATTCATGTGCAGATCATTGTGGTTCCGTCTGGAGGGTGACTAGGCTCTCTCCAGTTATCCTGTCCTGCTTCTGCCATACCTACATCTTGGAGACATTTCCTGCAGTTTGCCGTTACACATGCCTTGCTACAAGACTTCTAACCCTGCTGGATCAACATCTGCATTCCTGTATTATTATTTGCAGTCTGTTTCCACCCCTGCCTGATTACTACGTTTTGGTATGTTATTTTCCCCCTGCTTGGTTTAAACCCGGATTTCTTCATGTTTATTTCACCTCTGTAATTAACCTAGACTATACCTATATTCAAGCATAATCATCCTCCCTGTTTCTATAACAAGCCATTACAATTATCTGGGAATATTGTGTTCTGTTCCATGTTAATCAAAGATCCAGTTTCTGTATGCTGATATTTTACTGGTTCTTTTCTACAATAAACCTTGTTTTAATTTTCACCTGGCTTCAGCTGAACTCATTTCAGGTATGCACACACAGAGAAACCTAGTAATCCTAACAGTAAATGGCACATTGGCAAGTTTACGCTTCTCATCAGACGCTTTTGATTTAGATTTTTGGGTCATTTTACTGAGCTTTATTTTTTTGGATTTTACATGCTCTATACTATGACATTGGGCATCGGCCTTGGCAGACGACGTTGATGGCATTTCATTATCTCGGCCATGACTAGTGGCAGCAGCTTTAGCACGAGGTGGAAGTGGATCTTGATCTTTCCCTATTTTACCCTCCACATTTTTGTTCTCCATTTTTTAATGTGTGGAATTATATGCCAGTAATATATCAATAGCAATGGCCTACTACTATATATACTGCGCACAACTGAAATGCACCACAGGTATGGATGGATAGTATACTTGACGACACAGAGGTAGGTAGAGCAGTGGCCTACTGTACCGTACTGCTATATAGTATATACTGGTGGTCAGCAAACTGTGCAAAACTGAAATGCACCACAGGTATGGATGGATAGTATACTTGACGACACAGAGGTAGGTAGAGAGTGGACTACTGTACCGTACTGCTATATATATATATATATATAGTTATACTGGTGGTCAACAAAATTCTGCACTGTCCTCCTACTATATACTACAATGCAGCACAGATATGGAGCGTTTTTCAGGCAGAGAACGTATAATACTGGTGGTCACTGGTCAGCAAAACTCTGCACTGTACTCCGCCTATATAATATTAAAAAAGAAAACGTGAGGCAAGATGGCGCCACTTGTCACTTCTAGAGACACAAAACAAATGCTTACACAGTAACAATTCCCACAATGGGAAAAACTGCAAGTGAGTCAACCTTCCATAAACTGGATGCTAGAAAGATAGTGAGAGAACACAGAACATAGGCCCTCATTCCGAGTTGTTCGCTCGGTAATTTTCTTTGCATCGCAGCGATTTTCCGCTAATTGCGGATGCGCAATGTTCGCACTGCGACTGCGCCAAGTAAATTTACTAAGAAGTTTGGTATTTTACTCACGGCATTATGAGGTTTTTTTCTTCGTTCTTGTGATCGGAGTGTGATTGACAGGAAGTGGGTGTTTCTGGGCGGAAACTGGCCGTTTTATGGGTGTGTGTGAAAAAACGCTGCAGTTTCTGGGAAAAACGTGGGAGTGGCTGGAGAAACGGGGGAGTGTCTGGGCGAATGCTGGGTGTGTTTGTGACGTCAAACCAGGAACGAAACTGACTGAACTGATCGCAGTGGCAGAGTAAGTATCGAGCTACTCAGAAACTGCAAAGAAATTTCTATTCGCAATTTAGAGAATCTTTCGTTCGCAATTTTCCTAAGCTTAGATTCACTCACAGTAGGCGGCGGCTTAGCGTGTGCAATGCTGCTAAAAGCAGCTAGCGAGCGAACAACTCGGAATGAGGGCCATAGTGTATTCCAATTTGATTAATTGATATATCTTTATTGCTTCCTGGTCTCACTCACATGGCATAAATATTTAATCTGCATGTAGCATAAAACAAAAGGATGTTGCATGGACAGACGCTTCTGAAGAAGGATATATTATCCGAAAGCGCTTAAGCTGGGGACCTTTTGTGCTGGACGGACTGGAGACTTGGAGAACGGAACCAACAGCGGGGAGACACCTAGTGGTATATTTACAAAGATTTCGTGTTTTTGCCGTTTTGAAGGGTGTTTGATCTCGAATGGTATCGGGTGCATTTTACTGCAACTTTTTGAATCCTGATACGATCATTCACTAAGCTGCCGAGTTTTGCACAATTGTTTTTTCCGATGTCGATGTGATTCGTAATATCAGGCAGTGTTTTACGGGAGTGATGAGTAAAACACTGCCTGACAAAACACAGGGAATCCTGGCCGGATCTGTGAGATCCGTGCAGGGCTTCATTGTGTACCTTAAAAAGTTGTTTAAAGTCTTAAAAAATCTGAAAAAAATTGCGTGGGGTCCCCCCTCCTAAGCACAACCAGCCTCGGGCTCTTTGAGCCGGTCCTGGTTGAAAAAATATGGAGGAAAAAATGACAGGGGTTCCCCCATATTTAATCAACCAGCACCAGGCTCTGCGCCTGGTCCTGGTTCCAAAAATACGGGGAACAAAAAGCGTAGGGGTCCCCCGTATTTTTTAAACCAGCACCGGGCTCCACTAGCCAGGTACATAATGCCACAGCCGGGGGACACTTTTATACTGGTCCCTGCGGCCCTGGCATTACATACCCAACTAGTCACCCCTGGCCGGGGTACCCTGGAAGAGTGGGAACACCTTAAATCAAGGGGTCCCCCCCTCCAGCCACCCAAGGGCCAGGGGTGAAGCCCGAGGCTGTCCCCCCCCATCCAAGGGCGGCGGATGGGGGGCTGATAGCCTTTTTAAAAAATGTGAATATTGTTTTTAGTAGCAGTACTACAAGTCCCAGCAAGCCTCCCCCGCAAAATGGTACTTGGAAAACCAGGCCCGCTGGTACCTGTAGTACTACTACTAAAAAAATACCCCAAAAAAAACAGGACACACACACCGTGAAAGTATAAGTTTATTACATACATGCACACCTCCATACATACATACTTACCTATGTTCCCACAAGGCTCGGTCCTCTTCTCCATGTAGAATCCTTGGGGTACTTTCGGTCAACCGCTGACCGCAAAGTTCCCACCATTGGCTACAATGGAGCGCATAGGCGCTACATTGTATCTGTGCCGTGTGCTGCCTCACAAACACTACAGGAGCACACAGCTAATCAGGAGAGTGCCACGACGTGGCCCTCCCTGATTGGCTGAAGGGACCCTCTTTGACAGGAGTCAAGGGGGGTCCTGGCAGTCGGGGAAAGGGGTCCCATGTGTAAACATGGGACCCCTTTCAGTGCGTGGTCGGGTTTCCGTTTTATTATTTTGCCAAGTACGTGGATTATACAAAGGTCTGATTCTACACTGGATTATGTGAGTATAATTTTTTTCACAGGTACCCCAAGGATTCTACATGGAGAAGAGGACCGAGCCTCGTGGGAACATAGGTAAGTATGTGTGTATGTTGGTGTGCATGTATGTAATAAACTTATACTTATATATGTGTGTCCTGTCCTGTTTTTTTGGGGGTATTTTTTTTAGTAGTAGTACTACTACAGGTACCAGCGGGCCCGGTTTTCCACCGCATGCTGGTACTTGTGGTTCTCCAAGTACCAGCTTGCGGGGGAGGCTTGCTGGGACTTGTAGTACTGCTACTAAAAACAATATTCACATTTTTAAAAAAGGCTATCAGCCCCCCATCCGCCGCCCTTGGATGGGGGGGGGGGGCAGCCTCGGGCTTCACCCCTGGCCCTTGGGTGGCTGGAGGGGGGGGACCCCTTGATTTAAGGGGTTCCCACTCCTCCATGGTACCCCGGCCAGGGGTGACTAGTTGGGTATGTAATGCCAGGGCCGCAGGGACCAGTATAAAAGTGTCCCCCGGCTGTGGCATTATGTACCTGGCTAGTGGAGCCCGGTGCTGGTTTCAAAAATACGGGGGACCCATACGCTTTTTGTCCCCCGTATTTTTGGAACCAGGACCAGGCGCAGAGCCCGATGCTGGTTTATGAAATATGGGGGAACCCCTGTCATTTCCCCCCCCATATTTTTTCAACCAGGACCGGCTCAAAGAGCCCGAGGCTGGTTGTGCTTAGGAGGGGGGACCCCACGCATTTTTTTTCCAGATTTTACAGTAAACAGACCCTTTCCCATAGATAACCATGCACAGATCTCACTGATCCGTGCATGGTTATCCAAACTCGACTGGAAAAAGCAGGTCTATTTTTTTGCTGCTTTTTTTAACGATTCGAAAAAAAAACAGACCCGCACTTGAGCACTCAGAAAGAATGAATAGTGAATGCCCGTATTGTATGAAATAACAGCCGCGTTTGACCGATGGTCTATTCATTCGTATTTCGGAACTTTGCAAATCAAACCATTACGAATAGTCCAAACACTGCCGAGATTGGTGCTTAGTGAATTCCCGGATTGGGACTTAGAAAAAAAAAACACAAATCAGACAAACTCGAATTCTTAGTAAATATTGGCCCTTGAGTAAACCGGGACTTGTGGTGACTATATCCCATGCTGCTGGCGGCTGATTTCCCCCTTTCCTGATGTCCATGCAACATCCTTTTGTTTTATGCTGTTATATAATCTGTGTTTGTGAGTGCTTTTATTAAAATATATTTTATCCTATACACAGACAGTATTGCACTATTTTCTATCTCTTTTTAAAGTGCCTATTGGATTTTATGCTGTATGCATATCTACGAAGGTGAACCATCCTGATGCAAAGATTGTGATTCCTACATGCAGATTAAATATTTATGCCATGTGAGTGAGACCAGGAAGCAATAAAGATATATCAATGAATCAAATTGGAATACACTATGTTCTGTGTTCTCTCACTATCTTTCTAGCATCCAGTTTATGGAAGGTTGACTCACTTGCAGTTTTTCCCATTGTGGGAATTGTTACTGTGTAAGCATTTGTTTTGTGTCTCTAGAAGTGACAAGTGGCGCCATCTTGCCTCACGGTTTCTTTTTTGGTGTTGTCGTAAGTGAAACCACGGTGAAGGTTTCTTGTGTGCGACGAGGGGCTGACACTTGTTATAAGCACAAGAAAGGTCTCCTTTCTTTTTCTCCTACTATATAATACTGCTGGTCCCCAGTCCCCACAATAAAGCAATTAGCACACTGAGCACAGATATTTGCAGCACACTGAGCACAGATATTTGCAGCACACTGAGCACAGATATTTGCAGCACACTGAGCACAGATATTTGCAGCACACTGAGCACAGATATTTGCAGCACACTGAGCACAGATATTTGCAGCACACTAAGCACAGTCAGATATGGAGCGTTTTTCAGGCAGAGAACGTAGATATTTGCACTTGCAGCACACTGAGCACAGATATTTGCAGCACAATTTGCAGCCCACTGAACATAGAAACTGAGAGGACGCCAGCCACGTCCTCTCACGATCATCTCCAATGCACGAGTGAAAAATGGCGGCGACGCGTGGCTCCTTATATAGAATACGAATCTCTTGAGAATCCGACCGCGGGATGATGAAGTTCGGGCGCGAGGTGATCAGAGTCTGCCTCGGACCCGTGTAAAATGGGTGAAGTTCAGGGGGGTTCGGATCCCGAGGATCCGAACCCGCTCATCACTAGTCATAGCAGGTTAGTGGATGACATAAGTAATTCATACGTGGGCTACTCAAATTCAGGAGGGCCTCTCTGGGGATATGACCCTGGTTACTACAGTGACTCTCCTAAAACACATTCAGGACGCAGCACGTGTCCTCTGTGACTCGCTCAAAGAGATTAGCAATATTAATGCTAGGGCTTACTGCTATGGAAGTGTCTGCACACAGGGCCTTGTGGTTGTGTTAGTGGATTGTGGATGCAGAATCCAAGTGCAATGTGGAATCCCTACCCTTTACAGGGTAATGGCTCTTTGGGGGCGAATTGGACACGTGGATCTCTAAGGTTACTGCTGGAAAATCCACGTTTCTTCCCTGAGTGGCCCCGCCAGCTAGATGTAGCTACCTGGGACCGTCTACTCAGTCCTTTTGGTCCTCCAGATTTCGGTCTAGGGCCAGAGGTGCCTCCAACGCAGCTAGAGGCACCAGAGGTAAGCCTAAGAAACCAGCCGTTGCCGGCTCTCAGGAACAGAGCACCAGTTCAGCTTCCGCAAAAGCTTCAGCATGATGGTGCCCACCCACCCCAAGAGGATCTCGAGGTGGGAGCTCAGTTACGTCACTTCGGCTACATCTGGGAAAGTTCCTGCCAGGATGCCTGGGTAAGGGACCTTATCTCTCAGGGGTACAAGCTGGAGTTCGACGGTGCTCCTCCCCAGGCGTTACCCTTTGGCCTGTCTACAGCTCTGAGGGTGTTCACGAAGGTGATGGTGGAAATGATGTTCCAGCTCCAGGTCTAGGGGGTCAACGTGGTCCCTTACCTGGACAATCTCCTGATAAAAGTGAGTTCCAGGGAGCTTCTATTGCTCCATATAGATCGCACTATCCAACTTCAGTCACACCACGGGTGGATCCTCAATCTACAGAAATCCCACCTGGAGCCATCTCAGCGGCTCCTGTTCTGGGAATGCTACTAGATACTGTAGCACAGAAAGTGTTCCTCCCTGGAGGACAAAGCAGGAAGACTCCAGGAAATGGTTTGCATGGTTCTCCGACCTGCTCGAGTGTCCATTCATCTTTGCATAAGATTGTTGGGGAAGATGGTAGCCTCGTACGACCTTTCCAATTGGATATCCTGAACAAGTGGTCTGGGTCACAACTTCAGATGCACCGGATGATATAACGGTCTCCCCAAGCCAGGATTTCACTCCTGTGGTGGCTGCAGTCTTCCAATCCCCTGGCAGGTCGACGCTTCGGGACTCAGGATTGGATCCTCCTCACGACAGATGCAAGTCTGAGAAGATGGGGAGCTGTCACCCAAGGGACGCAGTTCCAGGACAGTTGGTCTGCCCAAGAGGCCCTACTTTCGATCAACATTCTGGAACTTCGGGCTATCTACAATGCTCTGATTCAGGCCTCCCCTCTGCTCAGGGATCATGCGGTCCAGGTACAGTCGGACAACGCCACGGCGGTGGCGTACATCTGTCGACAAGGAGGGACAAAAAGCAGGGCCTGCATGCGAGAGGTGTCAAGGATTCTCCTCTGGGTAGAAAGAAATGCAAGAGCACTGTCTGCAATCTTCATTCCGGGTGTGGACAACTGGGAGGCGGACTTCCTGAGTCGTCACGATCTCCACCCAGGGGAGTGGGGACTACACTTTCAGGTATTTCAACAGATCATCGACAAGTGGGGATGCCCACAGATCGTCATGATGGCGTCTCGCCTCAACAAGAAACTTCGCTGCTATTGCTCGTGAACCAGGGACCCTCAGGCAAGCGCGGTGGATGCACTGACGTCGCCTTGGACTTACCAGCTTGTCTATCTATTTCCTCTGATTCCGTTGATCCCAAGGATGCTCAGACATCAAGGAGTGCAGGCAATCCTGATTGCCCCAGATTGGCCCTGGAGAGCTTGGTATGCGGATCTTCTGGGCATGTCTGTAGAAGAGCCTTGGCCTCTGCCAATAAGAAGGGATCTTCTTCAGCAAGGACCGTTCGTCTACCTGGACTTATGGCTGCTTCGTTTGATGGCATGGAAGTTGAGCGGAACATCCTAGCTCACAAGTGACTTTCCAAAACGGTCATTGCCACCATGGTGCAAGCCAGAAAACCTGTGACGTCAAAACACTATCATCATATCTGGAGGAGATATGTCTCCTGGTGCAAGGAAAGCACATATTGGCCTGCGGAGTTCCACTTGGGGAGGTTCCTCCATTTCCTGCAGGCTGGTGTGGATACAGGCCTACGTCTGGGTTCCCTAAAAGTCCAGATTTCAGCTCTTTCAATCTTCTTCCAAAAGAAGTTGGCTATGTTGCCAGTAGTTCAGACCTTCTTGCAAGGGGTGCTTCACATACAACCTCCATTTGTGCCTCCCACTGCACCTTGGGATTTGGAGGTGGTGTTGGAATTTCTACAGTCCTCCTAGTTTGAATCTCTGATGACGGTAGAAGACAAGTACCTCACGTGGAAGACGGTGATGTTACTGGCCCTGGCTTCTGCTAGACGCGTCTTGGAACTAGTGGCCTTATCGTATAAAAGTCCCTACTTGGTCTTTTACGTAGACAGAGCGGAGCTCAGGACTAGGCAGCAGTTCCTGCCGAAGGTCATCTCTGCGTTCCACTTGAATCAACCTATTGTGATCCCGTCAAGTTCTGGCGGCTTCTGCCACTCTGGAGGCACTGGATGCTGTGCGAGCCTTGAAGATCTATGTCAAGAGAACGTCTCGGATCAGAAAGACGGATTCCTTGTTCGTGCTCTATGATGCACAGAAAAAGGGTTGCCCTGCTTCAAAGCAGTACATTGCTCGTTGGATTAGGCTCACTATTCAGCAGGCCTGTGTGTCGGCAGCCTTACCTGTTCCACAGTCTCTGAAGGCCCACTCTACAAGATCAGTGGGGTCTTCCTGTGCGGCTGCCCGTGGAGTCTCGGCCTTACAACTGTGCCGAGCTGCTACCTGGTCGGGGAAGAACACCTTTATGAAGTTCTACAAGTTTGATACTCTGGCCAAAGAGGACACCCAGTTTGGGCAGGCGGTGCTGCAGATGTCTCTGCACTTTCCTGCCCGTTCTGGAAGCTTTGGGACATCCCCATCGTACTAGATTCCCCCAATATCCCTTATGGATGCTAGAGAAAATAGGATTTTAATACCTACTGGTAAATCCTTTTCTCGTAGTCCATAAGGGATATTGGGCGCCCGCCTCTGTGCGGTGACTTCCTGCAGGTTGTCTTGATATGGTTACCTGTTCAGCTGTTGCTGTTATGTTGCCAGACTTTCTGGCCAAGTTAAGTGGTGGTGTGCTGGTGTATAAATCTCACCACACTTATCGTTGTTATGTTCCTTCTCTCAAGTATGTAATTTCTCCTTCGGACACTGTTTCACCTATAACTGCCTGTGGGAGGGGCATAGAGGGGAGGAGCCAGCACACACCCAGTTGAATAAATTTATAGTGCACTGGCTCCTTTGGACCCCGACTATAACCATCGTGCTAATGTGTCCCGAATATCCCTTATGGACTACGAGAAAAGGATTTATTTAGGTATTAAAATCCTATTATAAAGTGAAATGCACTTACTTGGTACTGCTCTTGTCCCGGGGAAGAATCCAGGACTCTGTGCAGACTGCTGGATTACCCCACCCTCTCCCACAAAAGGGAATGCCTTCCCAGGTAGCCTCCAATCTGGGAGCTGCATTGAAAGGTAACAGGGAAAATCAGCTTTAAACCAAGCAAAGTATTCTCCTGGAGCTCCATAGGGATCCCCATTGGTGAGCATGAAACCCTGGCCGGGGATCTGGGCTGCCCATCCCTGGAGCTCGAATCCCGGCTAGAGATGGTGAGCTGGGTCACCCGGCAGATTCCTGGAAGTAGTTTTTGCAGGGAAATTTTTTCCACTCACAGACTGACGTGTATGGTGGAGTGGCCGACTCCGCAGGTGAGCAGCAGCCCACAGGAATAACCACTCCCCACTGTCCATAGAGGACTATGGTAAAGGTGAGGATGGCTTGTGCATGCACGGCACCTGATTAAACAATGATTGGTTGGATACAGGGTGGGCTTACCCCCTGTGGTATGTGTATTGGAGTAAGATAAAAGGAGGGCTGCAGCCCTGTGTAACTTGTATTATACCATCTTATTTCTGCTGTAACATCTTGCTGTATGATATCCCCTGGAAACAGGGAGGGTTCTTTTGAGGGCTTGATTTCAGCGAATAAACATCTTTTGCCTCAAGTCAACCGATTCATCTTGTGACCAGCAGGGGTATGCCAAACATAGCCACGTTCTCCGGCTGTCCAGGGTAACCCTAGCGTCTCCAAGCTCCGCCTTCCGCCAGCTACCGTGCAGAGGCTTGGTCAAGCGACCAGTGGGGATCAGTCACCCCCCCACAGGTGTGGTAAGACAGTGTGTCGACGCATACCGAGCAGAACTGTGGTTCCAGATACCGCGGGAATAAGGAGTCTGGTGGTGGCAGATTTGTAACCATCCACTGCGCAGTGGGTGGAGTCAGTAACAGGCGGTTACTGACGGTAAGCGGGAATCCTCAATTGGCCAGGTCCCGTGAGACCTAAACCCGTTCCGTGACTGCTATATGCCAGCCAGCGAGGGCTTAGGAAGCGTCCAATCACAGATCTGTTTTAGTTTTGTTTGATGTTAAGTTCTGTATACCCTGTATTGTTCTAATGCGTGTTGTATGTACGGCGCTGCAGAACACTTGTGGTGCCTTATAAATACATTGTAATAATAATATGTATCCTGAGAGTATTATAAACACCCTGACTGCATTATAAACACACCCTGAGAGTATTATATACACCCTGACTGCACTATACACACCCTGAGAGTATTATACACACCCGGACTGCATTATATACAGCCTGAGAGCATTATACACACATTGCCTACATTATATACACCCTGACTACACTATATACAGCCTGAGAGTATTATACACACATTACCTGCATTATATACACCCTGACTACACTATACACACCCTGAGAGTATCATATACACCCTGACTGCATTATACACACCCTGAGAGTATTATACACACCCGGACTGCATTATATACAGCCTGAGAGCATTATACACACATTGCCTACATTATATACACCCTGACTACACTATATACAGCCTGAGAGTATTATACACACATTACCTGCATTATATACACACTGACTACACTATACACACCCTGAGAGTATCATATACACCCTGACTGCATTATACACACCCCGAGAGTATTATATACACCCTGGCTGCATTATATACAGCCTGAGTGTATTATACACACATTGCCTGCATTATATACACCCTGACTACACTATATACACCCTAACTGCACTATACACACCCCGAGTATTATATACACCCTGACTGCATTATAAACACACCCTGAGAGTATTATATACACCCTGACTGCACTATACACACCCTGAGAGTATTATACGCACCCTGACTGCATTATATACACACCCTGAGAGTATTATATACACCCTGACTGCACTATACACACCCTGAGAGTATTATACACACCCTGACTGCATTATATACACACCCTGAGAGTATTATATACACCCTGACTGCACTATACACACCCTGAGAGTATTATACACACCCTGACTGCATTATATACACACCCTGAGAGTATTATATACACCCTGACTGCACTATACACACCCTGAGAGTATTATACACACCCGGACTGCATTATATACAGCCTGAGAGCATTATACACACATTGCCTACATTATATACACCCTGACTACACTATATACACCCTGAGAGTATTATATACACCAAGACTACACTATATACGCCCTGAGAGTAATATATATACACCCTGACTGTATTATATACACACCCTGAGAGTATTATTGTGGCCGGAGAGGCTCCAGCCACGCGGAAAATGGCCGCCGCGGCACTGAAGGGGTTAACCCCTAGTGCCCGGCGCCATTATACAGGACAATGGGCGCTTGGCGCCATATTTAAAAATGTTGTGGGCGCTAGGCGCAATGTTTGCAGGAATGTATACAATGTTTAAAATACATGTATTTCAATATGTGCCGTGGTCCCGGACCTCTCCGGAGACCACGGCAGTGAGGGCAGCCCCCGGCGCGCTCAGCAGAGTGTGCGCATCGGGGGAGAGGGCAGCCGCTGACTGCCGGAGTCCGGGAGCGATCGGTGCAGCCCCCGGGCGCACTGGAGTGTGCGCGCCGGGGAGAAGGGAGAGCCGCCGTCTCAGCCCATCACGGGTGGCCAGCCGCGGCAGCCGGGATGGACGTCCCGGGCTGCTGGCCGGCAAGGGGGGTGCGCCGCAGCCTGGCTCCCCGCCGGACGCTGCGGCGAGGGCACCTGAAATCAGCGCCGCATACAGGGGAACCGGGCTAGCCGGCTCCCTGCGCGGCGAGGCCACCACAGGCGCCGCTCATGGGGGACCGGGCTAGCCGGCTCCCTAGCGGCGGGGGTGAGCAGGATGATGAGCGCTGGGGTCCGGGAGCTACGCTCCCGGCACCTCAGCGCTGCAATAGAGCCAGAGTCACGGCGGCCGGGACAAGTGTCCTGGGCCGCCGGGCTTCGGTACAGGGGGGGTGCGCCACTGCGTGCGGCGAGGCCACAAAGTTAGTGCCACACTGGGGGGACAGGGAGAGCCAGCTCCCTGGACCCCAGTGGCAGGCAGGCAGGCTGGAGGGTGGGGGAAGCCAGCCCCATACCTCCAGCACTGAGAGAGCCCTAGCAGCCAGGCTGCAGGGCTAGGGGAGCCAGCACAGACAGGGTCCTAGCAGCCAGGCTGCAGGACTAGGACACAGTATTCCACAAACCAGACATTGTGTAAAAAATAATAGAAAGTACAGTGTGTTGTAAGGCACTGCAGTGCCTAGGTATGTGGAGCCTGTGCAGGCTCAGAGTGTATTTAAATGTATAACATGTACAGTGTGATTTAAATGTAATGTATTTAAAGGTAAATGCACTTACTTGGTAGTGTGTCCCAGGAGGGGGGAATCCATGGCTGTGCAGGCTGATGGATTCTCCCAGACCTTTTCCCCAAAAACGGAATGCTTTCCCATCCAGCCTCACACTTCCAAGGGGCACAGGGAGAGAGAGAAGCAGCTCAGCTATGAAACAAGCTGAGTGGTTTCTTGGAGCTCCATGGAGATCACCCGTAGTGGCCAAGAGACCTGGACCGGGGAGCCAGGCTGCCCAGCTCTGGTGCCCAAATCCAGGCTGCAGGCAGTGAGCTGGGTCGCGGGCAGGTTTCTGGAAGTCAGATTTAGGAGGGAAAACTTCCCCCAGCCAGACTGAACGGCACCGGGGCGTATCCTGATCCTCCAAGATGGGAAAGTCAAAGGAGACCGACCACTCCCCACTGTCCATAGGGGACAATGTAAGCCGTGCATGAGACCAAGGCATGCACAGCTCATGGGTAAACATTGATTGGTTGTGCACCACAGGGCGGGCTTACTCCCTGTGGTAAGGGTTCTTGGAGAGGGATAAAAGGAGGGCAGTTGGCCCATAGGATTGTGTATTGTAACATCTTATTCTGCTGAAAACATCAGCATCGATTGTATGCTGTTGCCCCTAGCAATAGGGAGGAGCCTTTTTAAAGGTTATTGAGCAAATAAACATCATTGCCTCAAGAAGACTGCTTCATCTTGTGACCTACAGGGTATGCCAAACCTAGCCCCGTCCTCCGGCTGTCCAGGGAAGCACCTAACGTCTCCAAGCTCCGCCTTCCGCCAGCTACCGGTAGAGGCCTAGCAAGTGGCTAGTGGGGATTCGTCAACACCACACAGGTGTGGTAAGGCAGTGCGTCGGCACATACAGAGCAGAACCGTGGTTCCAAACGCCACGGCAGGTTAGGAGTTTGGTGGTGGCAGCAAAAACCCGCCCACAACACAGTGGGTGGAGTCAGTAACAGGCGGTTACTGACGGTAAGCGGGAATCCCCTATATGGTCAGGCCTCGTGTGACTTGACCTTCCATTCTGTGCGCAGACAACGGGACGTGAAAGCGGCAAGTGCTTTCGTACGGTACCGTCCTGTCACAATTATATACACCATGACTGCACTATACACACCCTGACTGCATTATATACACACCCTGACTGCATTATATACAGCCTGAGAGTATTATACACACATTGCCTGCATTATATACACCCTGACTACACTATATACACCCTGACTGCATTATATACACACCGAGAGTATTATACACACCCTAACTGCATTATATACAGCCTGACTGCACTATACACACCCTGAGAGTATTATACACACCCTGACTGCATTATATACAGCCTGAGAGTATTATACACACACATTGCCTGCATTATATACACCCTGACTGCATTATATACACACCGAGAGTATTATACACACCCTAACTGCATTATATACAGCCTGACTGCACTATACACACACTGAGAGTATTATACACACTCTGACTGCATTATATACACAGAGAGACTTATATACACCCTGACTACACTATACACACCCTGAGAGTATTATATACACCCTGACTTCATTATATATGCCCTGAGTGTATTATATACACCCTAACTTCATTATTTTAGCCCTGAGATTATTATATACACCCTGACTTCATTATATATGCCCTCAGAGTATTATGTACATCCTGAGAGTACTATACACACGCTGCCTGCATTATATACACCCTGAGAGTATTATATACATGAAGGGGGGAGGGGGGTAAGCGCTGGACTTCACACACTAATTCTAAATGCAATTAGAGGTGCTACCATGCTGAGATTTGTAGTGCCACACAGAAAAAGGTGAACATGCAGGTGCACACACTAAGTACTAACCACTGCTATTCAGAACAATTATAATAAACTCTTTATTTGAACATGGTGTAAAATTGAGATACGTAGCATAATTTGGGCCAAAAATATTTGCCCACCTACCTCATCCAGGTGACTTCATCAGGTGGGTCCCTAGCATTCCTAAGGTTAAAGTCCAGAGGGCGGGAACCCCCGGCCCAGCACAACCCAAACCGCCCCGTGGCATCATCCCATGACCAAGCCAAACAGGTGAAACGATTTGTTGGACACATTGGGTTTCCTGCTGTGCGCACAGCTAAGGATTACTCTCTCTCTCTCCAATTCAGGTATTCTGTCTTATTCCCTGTACTCTCATCTGTCAGCCTTCCCACACACTGCAAGCAGCATAGCTGACCGCAGGCAGACACAGGATTATACATTAGCATTCTCAGTGCCTGCTCCCTGTGTACACTCTCATTCCCTCTTCCTCTGCACGGCTGTGGTGACGCAAGAGGAGGGAACAGCAGAAGTGCTCTGTCTCTTTTCCACCTCTAATCCCCAGCAGACAGGGGTCTGTGCACTCATTCCCTATTCTATGTCTGTGACAGATAGGGAACAGCAGAAGTGCTCTGTCTCTTTTCCACCCTTCCTGACTCTTCTTCCACCTCTAATCCACAGCACACAGGTCAGTGCACTCATTCCCTTTTCTATGTCTGTGACAGATAGGGAACAGCAGAAGTGCTCCGTCTCTTTTCCACCCTTCCTGACTCTTCTTCCACCTCTTATCCCCAGCAGACAGGGGTCTGTGCACTCATTCCCTATTCTATGTCTGTGACAGATAGGGAACAGCAGAAGTGCTCTGTCTCTTTTCCATCTCTAATCCACAGGACACGGGTCGGTGCACTCATTCCCTATTCTATGTCTGTGACAGATAGGGAACAGCAGAAGTGCTCTGTCTCTTTTCCACCCTTCCTGACTCTTCTTCCACCTCTAATCCACAGCACACAGGTCAGTGCACTCATTCCCTATTCTATGTCGATGGCAGATAGGGAACAGTAGTTACAGGATACCTGTCCTGTGGATATTCTCTCTCTTTACTTCTTTCCAGACTAAGAGAGATTAACCTACTGACATTGCGCATATGATGTTGCTGTGTACTGGAATACAGCCATTACCTCTGTAGTCTGAGGGCACTATGACTGATGTTACTTTGCAGATTATGGAGGCCTCATATGTTGTCATATTATTACTACTGATTCTGATCCGCATGTCATGGTGGGTAATGTGTTAACTAGTCACAAGCACAAATACAGTGGACCAATGGATACTCAGGGGCTAAAGTGAGGGGGAACAAGGTAGAACTGAGTTCCACCACCTGTAATGGTAGGGAAAACTAGTTCCACCACCTCCATTGCCCTGCACAGTAATTCTAACAATCAAGGGTGCATCAATCGATGATGCGGGCGGCGTGTTACTGATGAGCTGCAGCCACCACCCCCTTCCTCAGGTCCTGATGGCTCCATGGTCCTTCTCCATCCGTCTGTTGGACAGCATTCATCCCCTCCTCAGGTCCCAGTGGCTCGGCACGGCGTATGTGATGTCATGCTGTCACCGCTGCTGAAGCGAAAAGGAGCCATGATGTGGAGCAGGCTCTGTGCATCTTGAAGACAAGATGAGAGGGGGCTGGAGGGACAAGAGAGGTGGGGAAGTAGCTGGAGGGATACAGGCGGTGAACTGCTGGAGTGACAGAGGCAGAATGTGTATAAGGGGCACTTCTATTGAGGGCATTATGTGTAAGGGGCATTACTACTGTGGGAATTGTGTATAAGGGGCACTACTACTGTGGGAATTGTGTATAAGGGGCACTACTACTGTGGGAACTGTGTATAAGGGGCACTACTGTGTGGCATAATGTGCATAAAGGGTACCATTGTGTAGTGCAATGTGAATAAAGGGCACTACTGAGTGACATAACATGAATAAGGGGCATTATTATGTGGTGTAATATAAATCAGGGGCACTAAATGCAGTGTAATGTGAATAAGATTGTCTACTGTGTGGTGTAATTTGACCTGGGGGTACTATTATATGATTATGCTTTGTGAGATCAATGTCCCTTTATAAAGTATGGGAAGGGGGGCACTAATTTATAGTTTGCAGAGAGATGCCGAGAACACTTGCCCTGGTTCCACTTAATGTGAGGGGGGTAGGTGGCGGGGCAAAAAAAAAAGTTCCACCTCCTCTCCGGGACCACTTTAAGCCCTGTGGATTCTTATTACAAACCACTTGCTACAGAGGATTGTTCTGTATAACACAGACAGGACCTGTTTATCCTGGCACATGTGTTAAGGGGGGTACTCACGGAGCGATATTCTAAGCAATCTGACTAGATTGCTTAGAATATTGGCATGATCGCTCCGTGTGTAGCCCCCTCAGCGATAGCGATGCGCGGCCCCGCGCATCGCTATCGCTGCTGCTAGATTGGCCTGCATGCAGGCCAATCTAGCGAGCCGCTCACTTCACCCGCTGGGTGAAATGAGCGGTCCACCCGTCTCTCCCCCGCACGCTCAGCACAGATCGCGCTGTGCTGAGCGGCAGGAGAGATGTGTGCTGAGCGGTTCGCTCTGCACACATCTCTCCTGCATCGGCCAGTGGGTACTGGGCTTTAGAGAATAAGTGCACACTAGTCCTGGTTACATAACACAGCATGACAATCTGCTTCTTCATTCATTGTGTGACAAATCACTTGTGATGTTACACAGAAGCGTTTATCTCTATTATCTCGGTTGGAGGACTGTCTGATGTATCATTGGTGAAGTTATCCTTACTCTTACTCCCACACATCACTGGGTATATATACCCGGAATATCATGCATGATATATGACCTGTACCTTGGGTCACTGAAGAAAAAAACCACCTTGCGGTATTGCTGACCTCATATATTGGCTTTCACTGTGTTTGTATGAATGTGTGTTTACTCCGTACAGAGGGTCATTCAGATCTGATTGCTGGGCTGCTAATTGTGCTGTCCTGCGATCAGATAGTCGCTGCCTCCAGGGGGAGGGTGTGCAATCGCATGTGTACACCGAGCTGCTAAAATCCAGTGTGTGCAGTGTGTACGCAGCCCGGGAATTACTCCTCCAGTGCAATGAGAACAGGCTGATCGGGGCCGGAGCCGACGTCACACACCCTCCATGAAGGAGCATTTTTCCGGACACTCCCTGTAAATGTTCAATTGCCGCCTACAACTGCCTCTTCCTATCAATCACCTTGTGAACGGCTGTGCGATCAGATTTTTCGCATCATCCCATTGCGACCAGCGATGCCCTTTGACGTTGTCTGATGCGTGTGCGCATTGCAGTGCATACTGCTCTTTTCGCACAGCAGCGATCAGATCTGAATGACCCCCAGCAACTCTGCAGCCCCTCAGATCCTAATGCATGCGGCGACTCTGCAGCTACTCAGATCCTAATGCATGCGGCGACTCTGCAGCCCCTCAGATCCTAATGCATGCGGCAACTCTGCAGCCCCTCAGATCCTGATGCATCCGGCGACTCTGCAGCTGCTCAGATCCTGATGCATCCGGCGACTCTGCAGCTGCTCAGATCCTTATGCATCCGGCGACTCTGCAGCTGCTCAGATCCTGATGCATCCGGCGACTCTGCAGCTGCTCAGATCCTGATGCATCCGGCGACTCTGCAGCTGCTCAGATCCTAATACATGCGGCGACTCTGCAGCTGCTCAGATCTTAATGCATGCGGCGACTCTGCAGCCCCTCAGATCCTAACGCATCCGGCGACTCTGCAGCTGCTCAGATCCTAATGCATGCGGCGACTCTGCAGCTGCTCAGATCTTAATGCATGCAGCGACTCTGCAGCTGCTCAGATCCTAATGCATGCGGCGACTCTGCAGCTGCTCAGATCCTAACGCATCCGGCGACTCTGCAGCTGCTCAGATCTTAATGCATGCGGCGACTCTGCAGCTGCTCAGATCCTAATGCATGCGGCGACTCTGCAGCCGCTCAGATCCTAATGAATCCGGCGACTCTGCAGCTAGTCCGATCCTAATGCATCCGGCGACTCTGCAGCTAGTCCGATCCTAATGCATCCGGCGACTCTGCAGCTAGTCCGATCCTAATGCATCCGGCGACTCTGCAGCTAGTCCGATCCTAATGCATCTGGCGACTCTGCAGCCGCTCAAATCCTAATGCATCCGGCGACTCTGCAGCTAGTCCGATCCTAATGCATCTGGCGACTCTGCAGCTAGTCCGATCCTAATGCATCTGCACGGCCCAGGCACTTTTATGCTCTCACTCCTGTAACTGATGGAGAACTGGAACATTTACACCAACACCAATATTGCTGCATCAGGAACTGCTTTTATTTATATCTAAAAATAGTTACAAAAACATATATCAATACTGTGTACATTTAATAGCACAACTGTTCCCGGGTCTGGTCCACATTTGCCCATTTTAGAATCCACTGCAGAAAGCGCTAAATCCATAACACTGTTATATGTGCCTATCCTGTACCCCTCAATGCTGTGCCTACCCTGTGCTGCCCCCTCAATGCTGTGCCTACCCTGTGCTGCCCCCTCAATGCTGTGCCTACCCTGTGCTGCCCCCTCAATGCTGTGCCTACCCTGTGCTGCCCCCTCAATGCTGTGCCTACCCTGTGCTGCCCCCTCAATGCTGTGCCTACCCTGTGCTGCCCCCTCAATGCTGTGCCTACACTGTGCCCATCCTGTGTCATCCCCCCATACTATCCCTATCCCTGTGCCCCCGTTCATACTGAGCCTACCCTGTGTCCCCTCATACTGTGCCTATCCTGTGCCTTCCTCCTACTGTGCCCCTCAATGCTGTGCCTACCCTGTGCTGGCCTCCCATACTGTGCCTACCCTGTGCTCCCCCTCACACTGTCTACACTGTGTCCCCTTTTAATGCGTCCCTATCCTATGCCCTCTATGACAACACAGCCGGCGCGTCGTGTCGCACAGTCGTAAAATACATGCGGTTACTTTCCTAGCCTTGGTTCTACCCATGGACTACACTAATTGCCGATATGTTATTAGTTATATGCTAGGCAATATTGTATTGTATTGTGTTATTATTATATTGTACAGTTATGTTTTATCTGTTAGATTAGGTATATGTAGTTTATTTGGTTATACTGTGTGCAATGTGTGTAATTGTATGCCAGAGTGATAGTAACATAGTTACATCGGTTCACTGTAATGTAAGTCCCCTAGGTGTACAATCAGATGTGAGTAGGATGAGCAGGTAAGTAGTAACCAGGTTATGTATGGAGGTAATCTGATCCTATACACCCCATTGTGTGCAGGAGCCCAGACACCTCGTCTCCACTGCTCTGTGACCTCCTCACTGACCAGCTTGTGTGATGAATAGACAGGGGAGGGTATAACAAGAGGAGTGACCTCTACTGGTGAGAGAGAGATCTGCACAGAAGGTCAGAGAGTGGATGTACTTCTGAAGTGCAGACACTGTCTAGGCATTGTGGTGCCATCAGTGGTGAGAATCCATGGCGCAGGACGCTGTATGAGCTGGTATCCCAGGTCAGGAGACACAGAACCACGGCCAGTGTGTAACAGCAGGAGATCGCAGGTGTCTGTAATCCTAAACTACTGTGGGGACTTAGTAAAATACCATCCTTGCTTGTAATTGTTAACGTTATTGTGTACTGTGTGTGTATATTTACAATAAAGGGCATTTGCCACTTTACTAAACTGTTTACCTGAGTGATCTGAGAATCCTTATCTTCACAATTGGTGGCAGCAGTGGGATCACTCAGTCCCAGTTTACCCTGGGTAAGGTTGCGAGAGGTGTCAGTGGAGGGCACCTAAGAGCCTTGTAAACAGTTTGGCACACAGTAGCAAGGTATCTTGCTGAAAAGTTGTTGGTACGTTTGGAAAGTCAGCAGTATGGAGGCAGAAACAGAGGTGTACAAAAACCTCAACAAGAGATGCCTGCATATGGTCTGTCGAGCGCGAGGTATTAAGGTGACCACGACAGATGGAAAGGAATCCCTAATTGCGAGATTAGTTCTATGGGATCGAGAGCACACTGATAATGAGGAGGAGGACGATGAGGAACAAGTGACGGAGTGGTTGAGACCTGCAGCCGGGACATTCGATGCCAGTAACCGCAGTGAGAGCGGTGGATCGGAGGTGGGATCCTGAGGGTTAGTACAACCCCATCTGAAGGCCCTTGGGGAGGGGAAGTTTGGAGAAAAGCTTGAAAGGACACGGGAGGTATTACAGGCCCGTCTAGAATCGCTGGGAGGTGGCGCGACACCCAAGGATCGGATGCGGGTAATAAAGGAGGTGCTGGGATTACCAGACAACAGTCCTACAGTGCGGACTCTTGCACCAGCAGCCACCATTCTACAGACTGCCCTGTCCCATCAGGATGTTCCCCAGGGCAGGTGCCAGCAATGCAACATGGCGTCTGACGTTTCATACAGAGGAGATTTGCAGAGCCAGCGACTGGGTCAGAGGATGGAGAGCTCGAGCTGTCAGCTGATGGAATCCACACTGAGATGGCGTGAACACACCAGGGAGCATGTCGTGTTGGACTACCCCAGGAGACAGTGGTATCTGGGTCATACCGAGCAGGTAATTGCAGTGAAAGCTACCCTGCACTACCCTATACCAGGAAATTCTGAGGAAATTATGAGTTGTGTATCTGCTGGGCTTTTAGTGGTCCCATGTGCTATACTGGGGGAGGCTACTGAAAATGAGAAGGAAGTGGGGTCTGTCATTCAGACACCCCAGGAGAAGATGCACTATGCCTTCCCATGTGCAGAGGTGGAAGATGGGGATCTAATAACCAGCTGTGAAGAGAGCTACAAGGACTGTGTGGAAGAGGAGATATCTGTGAGGGCAGCAATAGGTGGTAATGTCCCAGCTATAAGCATGGCTAGTGCAGACAGTATCTCACTTCAGGCTGATCAGCATATTCGGCTAGAGGAGGCCTATTGTGAAGCAATGTCCATGGCTGCCCCAGTTATTTTATCAGAAAATGATGGTCAGGAAGGGCCCAGTGTATCCCCAGCTACTGTATCTTTCCCAGAAGATTCTGGAGGTCTGTCCTCATTCAGTGAACTTGATGGTAAGGAGCTGCAGTCTGAATGCCAGAATCTTCCCCGTGACTCAGGGAGAATCCAGGTATCAGACATGGTGAAAGCAACATCAGCACTGGAACTGGAAGGGAACATGTTGCTCTACTCTAAGGCACCTGAATGTAGTTTGGACTGGCATTGTGTGCTAGGTGAAATGACTGACTCTAACCAGGATACTGGTGTTCAGCCAGGACATGTAGCAGTGAATGGAGAAGGTAATGCCACTGTCCCTGTGAACCTACATCCATGTCCAGTACAACCATGGTCGAGTTGGTGGATACACACAAGGAAGGTGAGAAGACTGTTCTCCCGGCCAAAGCATACAAGACTCGGAGAGGAATCCCACAAGTTATGCAGCCAGCCAGGCTGAAGGTGGCATTTACCCAGGATAGCACAGAAGAAACCTCTGGCATGGAGGAATCCCCACTGTGCCCTGACAATTACCATACCTGTGGTTCATGTTTGGAGAAGGTAAGCCACTGTCCTGATGTACCAGAGGTGGTGAAAGTGGGGTTCCCAGGGAATACATTGTTGGGGAGGGAAAGCGAGGGCCCCAGAGATCAGATTTTGTTTATGGAGGAAAACTGTGACTATCTGAAATTTGAGGTTACCCAGTTGGGTGTAGGGGAATTATTAAGTCCCCAGGTGCAGTTATTGGACTTACTGAATTATACTGTTGCACGAGTTGTTAGCCCAACCCTGCAGCTGTCTCCAAAGGGGACTACTTTGATTAATGTATTTGGATGGGACACCGGGGGGAAATACAAGAACTATGGGCTGCTGATCACGTTTCCACCGGACCCTGGTAAGACTCTATTGATTTATGTACTGTGGGCCACACACCCACCAGACCGGGGAAAGGAATCCCCACACAAGCTGTGTGACAATTGCTACAGGCTTTGGACATGGGACGCTGGTGGTCTCCCTACAAACTGTATGAGGGGGGCACAAAACCACCGGGCCCATAAGAGCATCCAGCGAGTCATTGTTTTGACAGAACCCAGACTGTCTGATGTAGGAGAGCATCACTGCTCTCAGCAAGTTTAATCTATCCAGTACACAGGGCTAGAAAGTAGGGGGAGATAATGTGAAGACACAACCGGCGCGTCGTGTCGCAGTCGTAAAATACATGCGGTTAGGGGCGTGGCCAGCTGTGCACCAGGACGGACGTGCGACCTAACAGCTCCTGCATTGACTTGTCTAAATTACCTGATTAAGCCACTCTATACAGAAGTAATACCTTCCCCCTGCTGTGTGTGCCCTGCGGTGGCTGCCCGGTGCTTGCTGCGGAGCCGGCGATCACTCTAGGTGCCCGTGCGGGTTGCGGCCTGTGCCGGGTTAGAAGCCGGGACCTCGAGTTCTGCAGAAGCCGGACCGGAAGTTGCCTGCGGGGGATCCCGGACCCGCTCGGTGCCGCTATCGCTGCCCGCCTGGTGCCCCTCCTGGGCTGTTTGCGGACCTGCCTGACCCGCTGCGACAGGACGGAGCGGTAGGGAGACGGAGACTGGGTGAATTCGTCCCAACAAGCGGCGTCCCTCTCACCCAGGTCGGAGCCGTGCTCTGGCGCTCGACTGCCGTTGCATCCACCCGCTGCCGGAGCCCACTGGGGGACGAGGTGCAGGATCCTCCAGGGCAGCCCAGATACTGGTACTTAGTGTGGTGAGCACATTTTGCATTGCACCCCTAAATAACACAGTAGCTGCAGTCCAGCTGGCGGTGGCCATTTTAACTTCTCCTCCAGCTGCAAATCAGCCCAGGGAATCGCAAGTGCTGCACACTGAGCTTTATAGGGGGAACTTTGCATGAGCTGGTCCCTTACTCCTTCCTAGTAGCCCAAGGATTCTATAATATATAGCCCGGCTGCCTCCGCATCTAGTCACCGTTCTGCGGGCACGCGGCTCTGATTCAGGGAGAAGCATCCCTGCACCTGGGGGTTCAGCACTATTCCTGTGGCCCTGATTGCCTACTGTCCTCCTCCGACACGCCACTCACCCCGCTTCATATCACCGCCATCACCGAACTGGGACGCATAGATTATACACTGACCGCCCCAGTGGTCGCTGTTACCCACACCTACGATATTGCCGAGCTTACCTATATAGTCTGGCCCTGGTGTTCCTCGCGGCTGCGATGGCCTCTGGATGAATAACACCCCATGGTCGGCCTGACCGCCTCATAACCCACCTGTGTCAATTCCCATTCTCCACCCCACCGTTCCTTCCCCCCCTCCCTATTGCAACATTACTGGACAAGATAGCCCTTCCCTCGGCTGGCATCCATTATGTCATAAAGGAACAAGAAAGCGCCCCAGGCCTCCGCAAACTTCTTTGGCAGCAAAGCTAAGGGTCCGCAGTCTATGGCGCCCTCCCCGGAGTCCCCTTCGTCACCACGCTCCTCAGAGTCGGGTATTGACCCCCAGATACAAGCAGTGATGTCTGGCCTCCTGGAAGGCGTGCAAACAGCCTTTAAGCAGGAACTATCCAAAGCTGTCTTGGACTTCAAAACGGAGATTGCCTCACTTGGAAATCGCACGGATGCCTTGGAAACAAAGACTGACTATTTATGCCGCTCGCAACACCGTCTAGACCAGGGGTGGGCAATTATTTCAGATGAGGGGCCACTTGACACTTTCCTGTCAGTATTCGGGGGCCGCACACAAAATAGCAGCCCCCCCCATGCGCCAAAAATATAGGGACGTGGCTTCGTGTGGAAGAGGCGTGGCCAAAACATAATACAGATTCATATTAGGCTGCACAATAGTCTCCATTATTCAAATTATGCCACACAGTAGCGCCACTTACACACATTACACCAGGTAGAGCCCCTTTTACACATATTACGCCAGCAGAGCCCGTCACACATTATGCCAGGTAGAGACCCATTTTACAGATTACTCCAGGTAGAGCCCCTATTACACATCACGGCAGGTAAAGCCCCCCTTTACATGACACATTACAGCAGGTAGAACTCTCTTTTACACACTGTAGGGGGGGGGGGGGGGGGGTTTGGTTAGGCTGCGTCCAGGTGGGTTAGGATTAGGCTGTGAGGAGGGGAGGTTAGGGTTGGGCACAACCCTCGGAGGGTTAGGCTACGGGGGGGAGGTTAGGTTTAGGCAGCGGGGACAGGAGGTTGGGTTTAGGCAACCATGGGGGGTGGTTAGGGTTAGGCACCAAGGGACGAGGTTAGCGTTATGCTGCGGGGAGGGAGGGTTAGGGGGATGGGGAGAGGGGAGAACACCCCTTACTCACCCCTGTTGGTTTCGAGATATCGGGATCCTGGCGTCGGTATTTTGACTGCCGGGATCCCAAACGGCGGTGAATCATACTGATCCAACACATACACAGAATTACAGATGCATAGTTACACAGATACATATACAGAGTTACAGACATACAGTATACACAGAGTTACACAGACACATATACAGAGCTACAGACACACATACAGAGCTACAGACACATATAGAGTTACACAGAGACATATACAGACACATACACAGAGTTACAGGCACATTATCATATACAGTTACACAGACATAATATCATTTATGGTCCCTCTTACCTTAAACACTGTCACTGCATGGAAACTTTGACAGGTCCATCATCCTGTCTGCCAGTGCCATGCATGTTGCATGTTAAACTGCAGGAGCATCAGGGCTGTGCTCCGTGCTGGGTAGCCCCGCCCCCACCCCTGCTGGGACACTGCTTCCTCCTTTCTGGTAATCAGGGATGTCCCATTGAAGGACACATGCCCGAGAGACCCCTGTGACTGAGAGCCCACCTCTGACTGCAGTGCAAAGCAAAGTCCTTCCCCTTGTCTCAGAGGCGGATCTTTGCCTGGCTGGCTGGGACTCGGAGGGTAAGTGAGAGTAGCAGGCCAAGGAGGAGGAGGAGCTGTGCAGGCTGACAAGGAGCAGGAGGGGAAAGATCACATAGTGCCGGCTGCGGCAAATAGAGCCGCGCAGCTGCAGGCATCAGCTCGCAGCCGCTGCCGTTGACCTGGGCTGGAAGCTGGCCGGGACATGGAGTCGAAGTGCCCACATCAGGGCTGGAGCACTGCGGCAAAAGACTCCATTGTCTCCGGCAGTTCCGCCCCTGGACTGGCGCCGGTATCTTGGAGGTAGTACTGCCGAGCAATGACAAGCAGCTCAGCTGGTCGGGCCGCTTGTCATTGCGCGCAGGTGGGCGGCAGCGGGCCGGGCAGGATCGGTTCGCGGGCCGCATCCGGCCCGCGGGCCGTATTTTGCCCACCCCTAGTCTAGACCATGAACTCTCGAGGCTCCATGCTGAGGTTGAGACCCTGAAGGAACGCCAAGAGGACCAGGAGAATCGATCCCGTCGCAATAACTTGCGCATACGTAATGTGGCGGAATCAGTCCAGAGCTCTACGTTACCCTCCTTCCTGAAAGACCTCTTCCAGCATTTAGTCCCGGACTTATCTGATGAGGATTGCCTCTTTGATAGGGCACACAGGGCCCTGCGGGCCAAACCTTCAACATCACAACCCCCGCGAGACATTATAGCCCATCTCCATTATTACCGCTCGAAGGAGAAAATAATTGCTTCAGTTCGGAATTCCTCTGATATAGCCTTTCAGGGCATGCAATGCAGATTTATCAGGACTTGGCGCCCTCGACCATCCAGAAACGGCGGGACCTCCAACCAATTACTAAGCTTCTATGCCAACACCAAATTCGATATCGCTGGGGATTCCCCTTTCTGTTGCAGTTTTCTTTTAATGGCATCAACTATACACTTAAGACCCTGGCACAAGGGCAGGAACTGCTTCGTAAGCTTGATCTCCTCCCAGAATCGTCGTCCTCTTCTCACGACCCATCTGACTCACCGAAATCACAACGACCCCGCCCGCCTCAGCCAGACTGGACGAGAGTATCTCGTCATAGAGGTGAAGATGACGCTCCCCCTTGATTGCCTGCCCTCTTTTCTATTATTGGTTTCATTATGCCATTGTTCCAGTTTGCTGGAGGTTCCCCCTGGACTGGACTGACCATCCCCGATTCTTTGGACCTCCTTTTTTTTTTTTTTTTTTATACGTTACTGGATGTTTGGCCCTTCATGTTCTCTATCCAATGATATTAGTTGTTTGTACTGGGGGCCCTCCACGGAGCGGGTTGACCTGGTCCCTGCTTCATGGACCCCCCTAGTTTATTTCAGGCACTATATACGATGGTTCTTTAAATGTTTTATGTCTCCTATTGTACAGTTTGCTTTCAGGTTCATGTTTACAGGACGACCGGCTGTTTTGGTGGTTCGGTCCTCCGATGCCTACCCTACCAGGTAGACCACATGTTGTTGCCTTAATATTGTCCTAGATGCCCTCCTTCCCTCTCCTTCCTTCCCGGTTCCTCCCCCCTCCCTTTTTTTCCTTTTTCCCCCCTTCTCCCTCCCTCCTCTTCCTTCCTCTCCTGACAGGTTTTATCTTCATATGTTATAGTTTTTTGGCCTCGGCCATTCTGTTTTCGGTCAGGCCGCACCGTCTGATATGGTGGTTCGTGCCACTACCCCCATGCTCCCTGCCTTGATTGCTTTTTTGACTATGTTTTTCTTTAGTTTGGCGATCCGGTTATGGGCCCCATTGCTACAGGGTTATTGCCCGGATGGGATTTTTCTCCTTTTCTCTTGTTCCTCTTTACTTTTCTTCTGTGGCCTTCTTTCTTCTCATCTCCCTTTTCTCCCTTTGTCCTTGTGGTGGGATCTAGATACCCATTCTACTTGTTCTTACTCCTTTATGGGTTGTTGGATCCTGGGAAGTCTTTGTTTTCGTGCCCCCTTTATTATAGCTCTTAATGAGATGTTGATACTTAGGCCACTATGCCCCTAAAGATATTATCCGTTAATGTCAATGGCCTCAACTCCCCCAAAAAACGGACAGTGCTCCTGGGCGCCTGCAGACGTGAGAATGCTGATGTAGTTTTACTTCAGGAGACTCACCTTGCGGGCTCCCATACGCAACTCCGCGGTAGGCAATTTACGCAGACTTTTTTTGCCTCGGCAGATTGTAAGAAACGTGGGGTTGCAATTTTAATCAATCGCCACTTTCCATTTATACACAGCAAAACTGTGGCGGATCCAAACGGTCGGTACTTGATGGTTATTGGTACCCTCCGTTCTGAAGTCTTGACACTTATTTCTGTATACGCTCCTAACCAGGATCAGCCTCAGTTTTTCCACACTTTTTACCGCCACATTAGCAAGGTTGCACAAGGCCACATTGTGTTGGGTGGGGATTTTAACACCATTCTTGACCCCAGTTAAGATAGGACTGGTCCCCCCCTTGCCTCTAGAGCTTCACGCACGCTTGCAGCCTCCCATAAGTTTCACGATCTGCGGGACTCGTGGCGTCTCTGCCACTCTGGAGCCAGAGACTATACCCACTATTCAGCCCCACATCAACACTACACCCGGATTGATATGTTACATATTTCGTCATCCATTGCCTCTAGAATTACTGACGCAGGGATAACCCCTTTCACTTGGACTGACCACTCCTGTGTTTATGTTCTCCTAGATCTGTATCATTCTGCACACGCTGTTCGCAAATGGCGATTCGATGAATCCCTGTTGCTTAACCCGTCAGTCTCCTCGGAAATACGAATGGCGATAGAACAATATTTCACTGAAAATACTACTCCTGATGTCTCTTCTGGTATAATTTGGGAGGCTCATAAGGCCACCTTGAGAGGTCTCCTAATGGCACGGACCTCCTCGCTGCGCAAGAAGGCGACACAGGAGATACACTTGTTAGAATCTCAAATAGCCACTTTAACCGCCCAACATAAACTGACTTCCTGTCCTACCTTACTTGCACAAATCACTAACCTACAAGGCCAACTGAACGCGCTTTTGTCCCGTCGTGCGGCTCTTATTCTGCGGAAATTAAACCAGAAATTCTATGAAAAGGCGGACAAGTTAGATTCCCTGCTGGCGAATAAATTGCAACACAAACAGGCGACTTGCGCAATTGATAAATTGTATTCCCGAACTCTGGGTGGGCCTACTTACGATCCTAAACAGATGGTCGATGAGTTTAGAGATTACTATAGCTCTCTTTATAACTTGTCGACCCCTACGCATTCCCTTTCCCTCGACCCGGAGAGGTTGCGTTCCTACCTGTCCTCAACCCCTCTACCGGACATATACTGTACACGGCTCAATTAGACACACTAAACCAAGATATCTCGGTAGAGGAGACGTTAACAGCTGTGAATTCCATGCGGTCCTCAGCCGCTCCTGGCGCTGACTGTTTCACGGCACACTACTATAAACACTTTGCTAAAATTTTGGTCCCTCACCTTACCGCCCTCTTTAATCAGATATTGGGGGGCGCATCTTTTGCCCCGGCGACTACTCAAGCTGATATAGTCGTGATCCCTAAGCCTGACAGAGACCCCACTCAGTGCGGTAATTATAGGCCCATCTCATTGCTCAATGTCGATTTTAAAAATGTATGCAAAAATCCTAGCTTTGAGATTGGCCCCCCTTCTCCCTGCACTGGTACATCCCGAACAGGTTGGATTTATTCCAGGCCGACAGGCCTCCGATAACACCAGAAGGGCCATTGATACTATCCATTCTATCCACCAACAAAAGTCCTCTTCCCTGTTGCTAGCCCTGGATACAGAGAAGGCGTTTGATCGCATTTTGTGGCCCTTCGCCTTCTCGGTCCTCCAACGCATGGGCTTTTCTGGTAAGTTTTATGATGGTGTATCAGCACTGTATCGCAACTCCTCAGCGCGAGTCTCTGTCAATGGGGTCACTTCTTCATGCTTTGAGATATCTAACGGTATCATACAGGGATGCCCGCTCTCGCTCTTGATTTTTGCCCTTGTCATGGAGCCTTTAGCGGCTAGAATTCGTCTCAAACCGAACATCACAGGGATTCGAATTGGCCGCATGGAGCACAAAATTGCACTTTATGCTGACGATATACTGGTTTCTCTTTCAAACCCGACTTCGTAACTCTCTCCTCTCCGAGATTGGCCTCTATTCGCAATTCTCGGGTTATAAGATTAACGCTACTAAAACAGAAGTTCTTGATTTTTACATTAACCCTGAGTCTAGGTTGCAACTTGAATCAACATTTCCATTCTCTTGGCATAACTGAAAACTCAAATATCTAGGTATTTATCTAACCCACAGACATCATCAACTTTTTCAGGCGAATTTCCCACGTCTTTTGGACCGAATTCGTTCAGATCTCCAAACTTGGTCCTCCTATTTCATTTCCTGGATTGGACGTGCCAATTCTGTAAAGATGAACGTTCTTCCCAGACTCCTTTATCTTTTTCAAACGCTCCCGATTTATGTCCCCCCCTACGTTTTTACATTCTTGCAGTATCAAACTTCTCGTTTTATTTGGGCCAATAAACATCCTAGAATTAAACTTTCGCTGCTGCAACGGCCTTCCTGGGGCGGAGGTTTGGGCATACCCAATTTCAAATACTATTACCATGCAGCCCAGATGGCATCCTGTGTTCAGTGGTGTGGTCCGGGGGCGGACAAGATGTGGATAGCTATCGAGGCCGGTGAACTGGGACTCTCCACGCTCTCTTCCCTCTTGTGGCTTCCGAGAACTGCCCACCCTCGTGCCACCTCATCTCACCCAGTGGTGGCCCGTTCTTTATACATTTGGGATTTTGTGGTGAGAAAACATCAATTGGCCCCTAACCCATCCCCCCTCATACCTCTGTTCCACAACCCTGCCTTCCCTCCGGGAATGGTCAAATCCGCTTTCTCACTCTGGAAACAGGGAAACGTTGCCTTTCTTAACGACATTGCCTCTACTAAACCCTTTCCTTCGTTTACCCAGATACAGACACAATACTCTCTCCCTCGTAGTGAATTTTTCCTCTACCTCCAACTTAGACACTTTCACTCCGGGGTTCCTACCACTCTCTCTTCTAGGCCTCTCACCGCTCTTGAAAATATATGTTGGCGTCGCTCTTCTACGAAAAGTCTTATATCAGATCTCTATACTTTGCTATTGCAGGGTTCTGCTACTCCCAGAGATCACAGAGAATTGGCCTGGGAGAGAGACTTGGGTGTCACTTTGGATGAGGAGGAATGGGGTGAAATTTGGAGTAATGCGTCCTCTAGCTCTATCTGTGTCAGGATAAGGGAAAATGTATATAAACTGGTATATCGTTGGTACTATGTACCTTCGCGACTGAAGGCGATGTTCCCTGATGTTACGGATGGATGTTGGAGGGACTGTGCTTCTGAGGGGACATATATGCACATTTGGTGGACCTGCCCGAAACTAGTACCTTTATGGAAGGAAGTTGTCCGACTTCTTTCGTCCTTACTCTCCACCCCAATCCCCCTGGACCCTAAATACTTTCTACTGCCTCTGGACCTCCCGACTTTGACTACACATCAGAACAAGTTATTACGTCATGTGGCTACTGCCACGACATGCCAAATAGCAAAGGCCTGGAGGTCGCCCTCCCCACCGTCCCTACAATCCGTTGTAACTTACATTTGGTACGATTATAAGATGGAATACATGACCAGTCTTATTAGACAATCTGCCGGGGTGTTCGATAAAATCTTGCCACCCTGGCTCACTTCACAAAATGCCCCCTCCCCATTCGGTGACTGATTAAGTTACGCATCCTTATTTTTATGTGGGCTGTCTGGATCCCACCACTCGGACCTCCCCTCCTCTTCTCTCTACCTTCCCTTTTACCCACAATCTTGTTTCTTCCTTTTCCTGTCTCTATTCTTCCTGTTCTCTCACTCCCCTGGGCTGGTTGACCACACCATGGACCTAGAGGACTCCTTTCTTTCTCGCACTATCTCTGTTGTCTCACTTTAAAAAACCCAAAACGGATTTACTCACTTGATTATTGTTATTTTCTAGTTGTGTACATCTTAGTACTAAAATGTTTGCCTATGGTTCTGAAACGCACCGTTTATATGTATTGCTGTGAATCAACCAATAAAATTCTTCTAAAAAAAATAATAATAATACATGCGGTTACTTTCCTAGCCCTGGTCCTACCCATGGACTCCACTAATTGCCGATATGTTATTAGTTATATGCTAGGCAATATTGTATTGCATTGTTTTATTATATTGTACAGTTATGTTTTATCTGTTATATTAGGTATATGTAGTTTATTTGGTTATACTGTGTGCAATGTGTGTAATTGTATGCCAGAGTGTTAGTAACATAGTTACATCAGTTCATTGTGTAATGTAAGTCCCCTAGCTGTACAATCAGATGTGATTAGGAGGAGCAGGCAAGTAGTAACCAGGTTCTGTATGGAGCTGCAGGTAATCTGATCCTATACACCCCATTGTGTACAGGAGCCCAGACACCTCATCTCCACTCCTCTGTGACCTCCTCACTGACCAGCTTGTGTGATGAATAGACAGGGGAGGGTATAACAAGAGCAGTGACCTCTACTGGTGAGAGAGAAATCTACACAGAAGGGCAGAGAGTGGATGTACTTCTGAGGTGCAGACGCTGACTAGGCATTGCGGTGCCGTCGGTGGCGAGATTCCGTGGCGCAGGACGCTGTATGAGCTGGTATCCCAGGCCAGGAGACACAGAACCACGGCCAGTGTGTAACAGCAGGAGATCGCAGGCATCTGTAGTCACATACTACTGCGGGTAGGTGAGACACCATCCTGGCTTGTAATTGTTAATGTTACTGTGTGTGCATATTTACAATAAAGGGCAGTTGCCACTTACTAAACTGTTTACCTGAGTGATCAGAGAATCCGTATCTTCACACCCTCCCATACTGTGCCCCCCTCATACTGTGTCTACTCAGTGCCCCCTCATACTGTGTCTATCCTGTGCCCACCCATACTCTGTCTACCCTGTGCCCCCCTCATACTGTGTCTACCCTGTGCCCCCCTCATACTGTGCCTACCCTCATACTGTGTCTACCCTGTGCCCCCCTTATACTGTGTCTACCCTGTGCCCTCCATACTGTGCCTACCCTGTGCCCCCCATACTGTGCCTACCCCTGTGCCCCCCTCATACTGTGCCTACCCTGTGCCCCCCATACTGTGCCTGTCCTATGACCCTCATACTGTGCATGCCCTATGCCCCCCTCATACTGTGCCTGCTCTATGCCCCCCATACTGTGGCTACCCTCATACTGTGTCTACCCTGTGCCCCCCTTATACTGTGTCTACCCTGTGCCCCCCTTATACTGTGTCTACCCTGTGCCCCCCTTATACTGTGCCTACCCCGTGCCCCTCATACTGTGCCTACCCTGTGCCCCACTCATACTGTGCCTACCCAGTGCCCCCCATACTGTGCCTACCCCGTGCCCCCCATACTGTGCCTACCAGTGACGTGCGGTGGGGTGAGGCAGAGCCTTTCCTGTCATACTAACGTTTGTGCCAGAATTTTTACTTTATTAAGTATATGAAAAATACAAAGAATATGTTTGAAATATCTTCTTTGCATTATTCTAATAATTTTTATAGACAAAACTCTGGAGTAAAAAGTCTATGGCAGGGGAGGCAGTGCCTCAACTGGGTATCTTTTCCGCACATCTCTGATCAAAACTCGCCAAATTTCCAGGAGTTTATAATGCTGCACTTGTGTATAATGCCCAGATGTACCCTTTGGCTCATATATTGCATGTAAATCTGGCTCTGGGGCTAGCCAGTGCCTCCTGAGCCATTTAGCTCACCGCACGTCCCTGGTGCCTACCCTGTGCCCCCTCATACTGTGCCTACCCCGTGCCCCCCATATTGTGCCTACCCCGTGCCCCCCATACTGTGCCTACCCTGTGCCCCCTCATACTGTGCCTACCCTGTGCCCCCCATACTGTGCCTACCCCATGCCCCCCATACTGTGCCTACCCTGTGCCCCACTCATACTGTGCCACACACAGGAATTGCCTCTATTAATCCAGAAAGCAGAGGACAGTAATGACTGCATACATCATATCACTGAGCTCCCAGGAAATCACTGTGACTCATGAATGAGGCGAGGTATGAGAGGTTTAGCATATGATGGTTCTCTGTCTGTAATTCCCGGGGCAGCGGAAGGTGCGCTGTGTCTGCACTGTATGGGCCTCTGGTGTATGATACGTTCTAGCTGATGCTGATCATTTCATAGCAAGGGCTCCTGTGGTTTCCTATGCACGGCCGATCGCGGAATGACTGGTAACCATTCTGCAGTAACAATAAAAAAGGTACGATCTCACTCTTTGCGCTCCAAATATCCCTTCACTTGAGTTGTCCTCACACCGATATCGGGGTTTACATGAAACAGAACATTAAACATGACATAGTGTAATACTGCATATGCAAAAAAGTTCTTTCCACTGTGTAGGGGAAGAATGAAGTGATGGAAAAGTCCCAGAAGAGTTCAAACGTCCACCTTCTATATGGGGTCACCAAAGTGATACGACGAGGACTTGGCAACGAATTCTTACATGTATGCTTACTTTTATGAATATGGTAGAAAGCACATAAAGGTTTCTTTGATGAAGATATTGGGATTTTTCTTCTTAAACCATATGATGCAGATGAATATTGCTCATGTGGACATATGTGGAGTTAAAAAAGGGAAGCCAATTAGGGCAAACCAAACCCCTTTTATTTTTAAAATAATACAAACAGACGACCAGTCATACCCAAGCTGACCTTATGTGAGAGGCTGCACGCCAGTGTTAAATACACTGTCTAATCTTGATAAAGACGCCGCCGAGCGTCGAAACGCGTTGATACAGTGTTATATTGATGTCTTTAAACCAGCATATCCATTGAGGGGAGCATGTGACATTGTTATATCCGGATTTTACTTTGTCAGCTGAAGTCCATCTCTGTTTCCCAAATTGGGTATGACTGGTCGTCTGTTTGTATTATTTTAAAAATAAAAGGAGTTTGGTTTGCCCTAATTGGCTTCCCTTTTTTAACTCCACATAAAAGTAAGCATACATGTAAGAATTTGTTGCCAAGTCCTCGTCGTATCACTTTGGTGACCCCATAAGAAGGTGGACGTTTGAACTCTTCTCGGACTTTTCCATCACTTCATTCTTCCCCTACACAGTGGAAAGAACTTTTTTGCATATGCAGTATTACACTATGTCATGTTTAATTTTCTGTTTCATGTAAACCCCGATATCGGTGTGAGGACAAGTCAAGTGAAGGGATATTTGGAGCGCAAAGAGTGAGATCGTACCTTTTTTTTTGTTACATATTTTCCTATAGGTTGGTGACCTATTTGGTATTGTCTATTCGCTGCCCGTTTGCAGCGCCTTAGGAGGGTCTCTTTTTATTCAACCATTGTGCAGTGCCCAGCCCTCAGGTCCGAAACAGTCATTGTAGATAATAAATATCCTGTCACCTATAGCCACAAGTCTGAGCAGTGCCGCTGCCATTGCTTGTCCTAATGTGGTCGCCCAATCACAGTGCTGCTTGTTGGCGTGTTCCCCATTTTGTCCTGTGCCAGGAGGATACTCTGTTCTATGGGGTCCCATCAGTGTCGGTCTCTGTTGAGTAGTATTCCACGGACGTCGGCGAGCTGTTCCGGAATCTCAGGGCCCACTTTCTGGAAGACACAACGGTGTAATGTTACCAGACCAGCGATAGTGAGGTGATCATTACCGTGGTGCCGGCGCTGGACGTCCAGCTGTGATTGGCGCGTTATCTCCTAGTGAGGACTATAAGGCCGCGTCTGGGTGGCTGGATAGTGCAAGGATCACTAAGGGGTCTATTTACTAAGTCTTAGATGGAGATAAAGTGGACGGAGACGAAGTAACAACCAATCAGCTCCCAACTGTCATGTTACAGGCTGGGTTTAAAAAACGACAGGAGTTGATTGGTTGGTACTTTGGGTCTGATTAAGATTGGATTGAAAAACGCGATCCAACCATAAATATAAAGAAATGGCTCTGGGTGCAGTCAGCATGCTGGGAAGGCTTGCCCTGCGATGGACGGCCCCCAGCACGCGATCGCAATCCAACCTGAATCAGGCTCTTTATTTCCATACAAGGCTTAGTACATAGACCCCAAGAACCCAATAAAAAAGAACCATGACGGTAAATCACATGGGAGGGTAATTCAGAGTTGATCGCAGCAGCAAATTTGTTAGCAGTTGGGCAAAACCATGTGCAGTGCAGGTGGGGCAGATGTAACATGTGCAGAGAGAGTTAGATTTGGGTGGGTTATTTTGTTTCTGTGCAGGGTAAATACTGGCTGCTTTATTTTTACACTGCAATTTAGATTTCAGTCTCAACACACCCAACCCAAATCCAACTCTCTCTGCACATGTTATATCTGCCCCCCCTACAGTGCACATAGGTGGTCATTCCGAGTTGTTCGCTCGCTAGCAGTTTTTAGCAGCCATGGAAACGCTATGCCGCCTCCCACTGGGAGTGTATCTTAGCTTAGCAGAAGTGCGAACGAAAGGATCGCAGAGCGGCTAGAAAGTTTTTTGTGCAGTTTCAGAGTAGCTCTAAACCTACTCAGCACTTGCGATCACTTCAGACCATTCAGTTCCTGATTTGACGTCACAAACACGCCCTGCGTTCGCCCAGCCACTCCTGCGTTTTTCCTGGCACGCCTGCGTTTTTCAGAACACTCCCTGAAAACGGCCAGTTTACACCCAGAAACGTCCACTTCCTGTCAATCACTCTGCGGCCAGCAGTGCGACTGAAAAGCTTCGCTAGACCCTGTGTGAAACTGCATCGCTCGTTGTAATAGTACGTCGCGCGTGCGCATTGCCCTGCATACGCAGTAGTGCCGTTTTTTGCCTCATCGCTGCACAGCGAACGAATGCAGCTAGCGATCAACTCGGAATGACCCCAATGGTTTTGCTCAACTGCTAACCAATTTGTTGGGGTGTAGTATGGTATGCCGGCCGTCGGTCTCCCGGCGGCCAGCATACCGGTGCCAGAATCCCGACCGCTGGCATACCGACATACCAACAGCTGTGCGAGCGCAAATGAGCCCCTTGCGGGCTCGCTACGCTATCTATTCTCCCTCCAGGGGGGGCGTGGACCCCCAAGAGGGAGAAAAGATGTCAGTATGCCGGCGCCAGTATGGTGGTCACCGGGAGCCAGGCCGCCGGTAACCACCTGAAGACCACCCATTTGTTGCTGCAATCAGATCTGAATTACCCCTATTGTTCTGCTGATCTCCTATTACAAAGCATTACTGCCCCCACATCTCCTGGAAGCCAAAGTGATGGGACCTGATACAGGGCAAAACTAAATCTGTGTCCCCAGATTCCCCCTAACCCCCCCCCCCCAACATACCAGCAGGGGACACCGTGTGTATATTCTGTTCCCCTTCCCTGTCTGTATACTACTCCGCTCAGTAACACTTGCTGTATATAACACTGTCTGGGACATGTGGCAATGACACAGAATAATGGCGGCTCAGTAATGAGGAGACGGAGAATGGAATCTCCTGGACGTTACCTGCGATTATGCTCAAAGCTTTTGTTAATCCGTCTTCTGCCGTTACTTACAGGTAAGTCGTGTACCGGGCTGTGTACCTGAGGGAGGGAGGATACGTATCATGATGCCAGTCTCTGGGATAATGCTGATATTGCCACACATGGATAATGCAAGTATATTATAGATGGCAACCACAAGTCCCAGCACAGAACCGTGCAGCTCGGCCACCCACACATCTCTAGAAACCTTTTGGATACAGTGATGGGGGGGGGGGGGGGGGGGCATACACCTAGTATTATCATAGCTGTCCTATTGTAGCACGAATGTCTCAGGTAGCCAGGGCATGCTGGGATATGTAGTTCCACAAATACATCTGTGCCCTGAGTGAGCATTATTGTCAGTAGGAAGAAGTACCAGTGGCGCCCCATCAGGTCCAGCAATGACAATGTGGCGCTTGCCGGTGTCGCACCCCCACTCTGACCCACACCACAGTCCTTTCATCGTCATCCACACAACAACCTGCGCTGAATTAAGAGGTTTCCACCGCCTGGTAAGTGGAATGAGGACGCAATCTGTGAAGTCTGCAGACATTCTAGTAACCGGAGAATAAGGAGGAAAAGCAGAATACAGAATATTTTCCTGCGGTCACAGATCTTACGTTGCTGCTTGTCCCGGATGTCTCGGAGAGATCGCCATTGACGTCCACTTGCCCCGACTGCTGCCCTGTGCCCGGGTAGAAAAGCAGCAGCGTCAGTCTTCCATGTGATAACACATACACAAGGCTTATAATGCAACAGAAAGCTTATAATAAACATGACGACATTATAACGATTATAGTAATGGCTATATGACAACACAACTGAATACACAAAGCAGAAACACAGCGGGGTGTATGTAATGTAACATGTAATGACACTGACTACGCTGCGGAATGATGTTTTGTAAATTGTTGCTTTAGTACAATACATATTGTATAATCCATATCACTGACCAATTGTATTGATGTGAAGGAATAAATGTATTTAATACGGAATGATTCCTAAAGTAGGCAGCATGGTTTGTGTAGTGGTTAGCAAAGGGCAGATATCACTGCCAAGACACTTTATGTCCAGTCACCAGCCCATTTAGAGGTCAGTGTAAAAAGAGGGAGCAATAGGCGCCCCCATGGCTGTTCCAAATTGCGACAGGTCCGGTCTCATAACAATGACTCGGTCCCAAAACGGAAGGTTTAGAATAAGTCTCTGTTGATGAAGTGAAAATAGAGACAAGAAATAAGCTACACAGAGACCTTGTACAAGATGCGTAATAGTGTACACTGACAACTAATGTGACTATTGTGTCATTGTGCTGCCAGGGTACTGAGGAGGGTGCGCAGGTTCCAGCATCCCTGTACCGAGCATTGCCCCAGAATGGAGGCGAGTCTAGATTCCATAGAGCTACATGATGCATCTCATTACACCTGAAGAAGAGGAACGGGGCAGATAATAATACATCTGTATAGTAAGGGCATATCCAGGGCATATACACCCCACTGTGCTACCTTATACTTGGTCATGGATACATCCCCACACGCTGACAGTCTATACTTTGCGAGTCTATACTTTGCGAGTCAGCTAGGTAGCGCCCACATCAATGATGGGGGCGCTACCTAGCTGATTCTGATTGGCTGTTTGCAGCTGATAGTAACTCAGTCATTAGCCATGTGACTAGATCAGGGTGAGTGACAGGTGTCTATTGGGGCTGCTTACTTCTCATTTCCATTGGGACTACTGCAAACATAAGGTTCCCACTAGATAAGGGTGACACAACGGATGTGTTTCTATTTGATAACATTGGATATGAAAATGTGACTATTAATAACTGCAACGCATCATACACACATAACTGCACTTCCGTAGTGACACAAAGTGCGACTAAAACCTGCAGGTAAGGCGTATGTATGTGTATACGCTAAGCCGCTGTATCTGCAATGCAACCAGCTGATTATATCCCAGCCTGTAACTTATCCCACCGCAGAATATCTCACAGAAACGTCATACTTACCGTCACCCCGCTGTGCCTCGTGCTCATCTGCGCAGATCCGGACATTCATCTTAAAGAGAGGAATAACAGGTATCAAATGTCACAGAGCCATGCTGTGACGTCACACAACACTCCATGCATCCGGTTCCCACACCCCACCACTACAGCCCAGGCTGGAGTCACGATGGACAAATCAAATTGACTGAGGTACTTGTTTAGTCACCTGTGCTCAAGCAAGGCTATCCCTAGACCTGGACTGTAATGGCACCCACAGTGGCAGCATTTGGTTGGCTGAGCCAGCGTTCTAGTACACGCCACAGATATTACAGCGGTATACACTGAGGATACAGGCAGGGGACCATCTTCATCACTAAGGACAGTTCTTATGTTACTCAGATCCGTGCTGCGTGTAAAGTGAGGAGGGAGGGAGGATATAGCTGTATAATGGGCATATAGCCTCAGTGACGTCATCAGCCCCCATTACCCATGATTCCCAGGCTGCGTGATAACTGCGAGAACTCACCTCCTGGGAGCTACGTGATGACAGCTCATCTGGGTCAGAGGACTGTAGAAAACAAAGAGACATTATTTCATGGGTGAAGCTGTAATAACCTATCCAGTGGTGTGCCCCGCGGCAGACGAAGGCCCGTCACACATCTCCTAGAGGACTATGGGGCTGGTAGCGTAATGGGCACCAGAGCTGGGCACACATTGATGCTACACCCTCTTACTAGGCTGGACATAGAACGGCACCAGGAAGTGGCTATTAGGCTCCCTGCTCTGTTACATGGTAGTAATGGGTTTATCTGTGGATTATTAACAAGTATGATAACGCATATGTACAGCAGCGTTATACAGCCCCAGCTAGGTGCAGAGTCTGGCTATAGGGTCACTTCTGTCCTGAATCACTGTACATGAAATACAATCCCAACGTTCCCAGTATAATGGTCACAGGTCCTTCTAAACCGATGCAATCAGCAAATCTCATTACCCACCGGCTTATACCCCCTATCCACACCCATTATTATCCAATCTACTAAGAGGATTATATAAGAGACCTGCTACATTATATGTATATAAGTTACTCTGCCCGAGGTGTGTGATATCTGGCCCATGGCCGGCCGCTGCTCTCTGCCTGAGGTGTGTGTGTGATATCTGGCACATGGCCGGCCGCTGCTCTCTGCCTGAGGTGTGTGTGTGATATCTGGCCCATGGCCGGCCGCTGCTCTCTGCCTGAGGTGTGTGTGTGATATCTGGCCCATGGCCGGCCGCTGCTCTCTGCCTGAGGTGTGTGTGTGATATCTGGCCCATGGCCGGCCGCTGCTCTCTGCCTGAGGTGTGTGATATCTGGCCCATGGCCGGCCGCTGCTCTCTGCCTGAGGTGTGTGTGATATCTGGCCCATGGCCGGCCGCTGCTCTCTGCCTGAGGTGTGTGTGATATCTGGCCCATGGCCGGCCGCTGCTCTCTGCCTGAGGTGTGTGTGATATCTGGCCCATGGCCGGCCGCTGCTCTCTGCCTGAGGTGTGTGTGATATCTGGCCCATGGCCGGCCGCTGCTCTCTGCCTGAGGTGTGTGTGATATCTGGCCCATGGCCGGCCGCTGCTCTCTGCCTGAGGTGTGTGTGATATCTGGCCCATGGCCGGCCGCTGCTCTCTGCCTGAGGTGTGTGATATCTGGCCCATGGCCGGCCGCTGCTCTCTGCCTGAGGTGTGTGTGTGATATCTGGCCCATGGCCGGCCGCTGCTCTCTGCCTGAGGTGTGTGTGATATCTGGCCCATGGCCGGCCGCTGCTCTCTGCCTGAGGTGTGTGATATCTGGCCCATGGCCGGCCGCTGCTCTCTGCCTGAGGTGTGTGATATCTGGCCCATGGCCGGCCGCTGCTCTCTGCCTGAGGTGTGTGTGTGATATCTGGCACATGGCCGGCCGCTGCTCTCTGCCTGAGGTGTGTGTGTGATATCTGGCCCATGGCCGGCCGCTGCTCTCTGCCTGAGGTGTGTGTGTGATATCTGGCCCATGGCCGGCCGCTGCTCTCTGCCTGAGGTGTGTGTGTGATATCTGGCCCATGGCCGGCCGCTGCTCTCTGCCTGAGGTGTGTGTGTGATATCTGGCCCATGGCCGGCCGCTGCTCTCTGCCTGAGGTGTGTGTGATATCTGGCCCATGGCCGGCCGCTGCTCTCTGCCTGAGGTATGTGTGATATCTGGCCCATGGCCGGCCGCTGCTCTCTGCCTGAGGTGTGTGTGTAATATCTGGCCCATGGCCGGCCGCTGCTCTCTGCCTGAGGTATGTGTGATATCTGGCCCATGGCCGGCCGCTGCTCTCTGCCTGAGGTGTGTGTGATATCTGGCCTATGGCCGGCCGCTGCTCTCTGCCTGAGGTGTGTGTGTAATATCTGGCCCATGGCCGGCCGCTGCTCTCTGCCTGAGGTGTGTGTGATATCTGGCCCATGGCCGGCCGCTGCTCTCTGCCTGAGGTGTGTGTGATATCTGGCCCATGGCCGGCCGCTGCTCTCTGCCTGAGGTGTGTGTGTGATATCTGGCCCATGGCCGGCCGCTGCTCTCTGCCTGAGGTGTGTGTGATATCTGGCCCATGGCCGGCCGCTGCTCTCTGCCTGAGGTGTGTGTGATATCTGGCCTATGGCCGGCCGCTGCTCTCTGCCTGAGGTGTGTGTGATATCTGGCCCATAGCCGGCCGCTGCTCTCTGCCTGAGGTGTGTGTGTGATATCTGGCCCATGGCCGGCCGCTGCTCTCTGCCTGAGGTGTGTGTGATATCTGGCCCATGGCCGGCCGCTGCTCTCTGCCTGAGGTGTGTGTGTGTGATATCTGGCCCATGGCCGGCCGCTGCTCTCTGCCTGAGGTGTGTGTGTGATATCTGGCCCATGGCCGGCCGCTGCTCTCTGCCTGAGGTGTGTGTGATATCTGGCCCATGGCCGGCCGCTGCTCTCTGCCTGAGGTGTGTGTGATATCTGGCCCATGGCCGGCCGCTGCTCTCTGCCTGAGGTGTGTGTGATATCTGGCCCATGGCCGGCCGCTGCTCTCTGCCTGAGGTGTGTGTGTGATATCTGGCCCATGTCCGGCCGCTGCTCTCTGCCTGAGGTGTGTGATATCTGGCCCATGGCTGGCCGCTGCTCTCTGCCTGAGGTGTGTGTGTGATATCTGGCCCATGGCCGGCCGCCGCTCTCTGCCTGAGGTGTGTGTGATATCTGGCCCATGGCCGGCCGCCGCTCTCTGCCTGAGGTGTGTGTGATATCTTGCCCATGGCCGGCCGCCGCTCTCTGCCTGAGGTATGTGTGATATCTGGCCCATGGCCGGCCGCTGCTCTCTGCCTGAGGTGTGTGTGATATCTGGCCCATGGCCGGCCGCTGCTCTCTGCCTGAGGTGTGTGTGATATCTGGCCCATGGCCGGCCGCTGCTCTCTGCCTGAGGTGTGTGTGTGATATCTGGCCCATGGCCGGCCGCTGCTCTCTGCCTGAGGTGTGTGTGTGATATCTGGCCCATGGCCGGCCGCTGCTCTCTGCCTGAGGTGTGTGTGATATCTGGCCCATGGCCGGCCACTGCTCTCTGCCTGAGGTGTGTGTGATATCTGGCCCATGGCCGGCCGCTGCTCTCTGCCTGAGGTGTGTGATATCTGGCCCATGGCCGGCCGCTGCTCTCTGCCTGAGGTGTGTGATATCTGGCCCATGGCCGGCCGCTGCTCTCTGCCTGAGGTGTGTGATATCTGGCCCATGGCCGGCCGCTGCTCTCTGCCTGAGGTGTGTGTGATATCTGGCCCATGGCCGGCCGCTGCTCTCTGCCTGAGGTGTGTGATATCTGGCCCATGGCCGGCCGCTGCTCTCTGCCTGAGGTGTGTGTGTGATATCTGGCCCATGGCCGGCCGCTGCTCTCTGCCTGAGGTGTGTGATATCTGGCCCATGGCCGGCCGCTGCTCTCTGCCTGAGGTGTGTGTGATATCTGGCCCATGGCCGGCCGCTGCTCTCTGCCTGAGGTGTGTGTGATATCTGGCCCATGGCCGGCCGCTGCTCTCTGCCTGAGGTGTGTGATATCTGGCCCATGGCCGGCCGCTGCTCTCTGCCTGAGGTGTGTGTGATATCTGGCCTATGGCCGGCCGCTGCTCTCTGCCTGAGGTGTGTGTGTGATATCTGGCCCATGGCCGGCCGCTGCTCTCTGCCTGAGGTGTGTGTGATATCTGGCCCATGGCCGGCCGCTGCTCTCTGTCTGAGGTGTGTGTGATATCTGGCCCATGGCCGGCCGCTGCTCTCTGCCTGAGGTGTGTGATATCTGGCCCATGGCCGGCCGCTGCTCTCTGCCTGAGGTATGTATGATATCTGGCCCATGGCCGGCCGCTGCTCTCTGCCTGAGGTATGTATGATATCTGGCCCATGGCCGGCCGCTCTCTGCCTGAGGTGTGTGATAATAGGATTTTGGTTCTTACCAGGTAAATCCTTTTCTTTGAATCCATAGGGGGCACTGGAGTACTCTTGGGATATGGACGGCGTAGCAGAACAAAGGCACTGAATATTTAAATTTAGGACTCTCCACCCCTCCATATCCCAGAGTACCTCAGTGTACGACCTCAGTGTTTTTTACTGAGCGAACAGGAACTATATAGAGAGGTTGACAATGGAGAATTCCTATAACATAACGGACAACAACAAAGTTGACCCATAACTTTACTGTCACCATAACCGATAGAACTTTATAATTTGAACCAATCGGTGAAAATGTGTTACCATAAGCTCCTCTGAGCTTAATACAAACCAGGTAAAATGTGTTACCATAAGCTCCTCTGAGCTTAATACAACCCAGGTAAAACTGCTCTGGGTGGGCGTCCAGTGCCCCCTATGGATTCAAAGAAAAGGATTTACCTGGTAAGTACCAAAATCCTATTTTCTTTATCATCCACTAGGGGTCACTGGAGTACTCTTGGGACGTACCAAAGCTTCCCTCGTGGGCGGGAGAGCTGTTTGACACCTGTAACAGTAGGCGGCCAAAGCTAGATGCTGATGCCGCAACCGTTTCATAACGTGTAAACGCGCACACACGTGTGCACTGAAGACTATGTAGCCGCGTCGTAGACTAACGACCAGCTGATCATGACATTCCCACAGAACCTGTGGGATGAGCTATTACTGACGTAGGCGACTGTAACTTAGCCTTAAAGTAAGCCTGACTTGTAGTCATTTTTATCCAACTGGATAATGTCTGCTGAGAAACTGGCTAACCGCAGTTGGCAGCATCATAGAGAACAAACAACGTATCCGTATTACGAACTGTAGACGTTCGGACATAGACGCGTAATGTACCACATTCAGAATTCCAGAATGTGCCGTCAACACAGGAACCACTATTGGTTTATTGATGTGGAAAAATAAGAAATCGGGATTCGTCCGAAGTTCTGCTTTGTTATGAGAAAACCCCAAATACGGTGGCTTGGAATGCAAGGCACCTAAATGTGAAAACAAACCCTTGCCGAAGCTAAGGCTAGAAGAAAAACGTTTTCCAAGTGAGAAACTTAATCCCCATTTGTTGTAAGGGTTCAAAATATGAAAACTGTAAGAAATCTGAACCCAGCTTCCAGTCGCATGGCGCTGTAGGTGGGCTAAATGGAGGCTGTACTTTGATGACACCTTGTAGAAAGGTGTGTACCGACGCAATAGAGTCAAACGTCTTTGAAAATAAATTGACCACACAGATACCTGCACCCTTAGTGCAGATAAATGCAGTTTTCCATTCCACCCCGTGTGTAAAATAACAGAATATGGGTAACTTGAAAGATGAAGTCGGAACTTCCGAGCTTCCCACCCACCTATATAGACACACGAAATTTTGTAATAATGAGCGGTTGGTATAACCGATACTGTAATGCCCTATCTCTTTTCTTAAGAGGGCGGTCTGAACCACCACCCCGTCAACCGCAGCCGCGGTATATAGGTAATAGGTACATAGGTAACTAGGGGTAAAAGAACGTTCCCTGTTGTAACAGGTTGGACGTATTATGAGCGGACCAAGATCGTGTGCCAGTATTCCTTGGAGATTCGAGAAGCAAGCTCTCCGAAACCCATGAGATATCACTAGTATGACTGTGACGAACTGTCTTATGATCCGTTTTCGCAACGGAGAGAGCAGCGGAAAATGGTGGAGCCAGATACACGATGCTGTATGACCACACGAATGTGAGAGACTCCACCGCCACTGCCCTTGTGATCTGTCGTTCTGTACACATACTGAGCGTTTGTAATTGTGGCGAGATGCCATCATGTATACCTGAGGGTAACCCCTTTTGTGGACTCACATATGAAACACCTCTGGATTTAATGCCCAGTTTTCAGGATATAAATCCCGACGGGTGAGATCATCTGTCTAACAGATATCCACTTCCGGAATGAACCCTGTGGACAACATCACCTAATGGTGTTCTGGGCAATTGAGGATTCAAGCTACCTGCCGCATTGCCATGCAGCTTCTTGTATATGCAACTCCCGTTGCGTTGTCTGACTGTACTTGGACAAACTGAAAACGAAGCATGTAGTGCATTGTAAATTGCACGGAGTTCCAGGACATTTATAGACAGCAATCTGTCGTGATCCGTTTATAGACAGCAATCTGTCGTGATCCGTTTTAGAACCCCTGTCGCTGAGCTTTTTAACTACAACTCCTCAAGCTCTGAGACTCTCGTCCAGAGCATATACACCCTTGCCCCCCTGTGGGAAACGCGAGAGAAGCCCAGCGAACTAAAGCGCTTTGAAACCACATTATTGTTCCTAATAGGCGAATACACCAATGTACCGCTAGTGTGCGTGGCTTTTGCACTAATTGTACTAGCTGGTATATTTGCTGGTGTAGTAGGTAAATGTCTTTGATTTACCGTATTTATAATCATACCTAGGAATTGAAGTCGTTGAGACGGAATTAGATGCGATCGCTTTTTGAACTTGACCTGCCACCATGGTGTACGTTAGTAGCGCCAGTAAGAAGAACCTCTGGTGAAACAGAGTTCTTATGAGCAGATCGTCTAAGTATGGAACGATTGTCACTGGCAGGGCTCTGAGATGAGCTATCATCACCAACATCTCTTTGGTAAATACCCGAGGCGTTGACAAGAAGCCAACCGGTAGATGAAATGGTTAATGGTTGTGGCGTTTTGCAAAACTCTAGAACCTGTGATGTGGTGACCAAACCGGTATGGGTATTGAAGATCAAGCGCAATTATGAAATTTTGTGGCTTCAAATATGCAACTACTAACCGCAGAAATTCCATTTTCCAAACTGCAGTAAGTAACTTGCTGATTGAGACTGCGACGGAGCCCTCTGTGATTGAGACTGCGACGGAGCCCTTTGGTTTCGTTACGCCAAACAGAGGGGAATAAGTAGCCCTGACTCTGTTGGTGTACCATGGCTGGAAATAAAAACAGCTGAAAACAGCAGAGACTGAATGGCAACCTGCCAAAACTCTTAATTTCGTCCGACAGAGGCAGTATTTTAACCTTTAAATAGCGGATATATCCATGAGTGGATGTTTGGAAACCCGGCAAATGTGTAAAGGCGCGTTTCCACAATTGGAAATTCGAGATGGCCTAAGAGGTCGTCCAGCCACTGTCTTGTTGACTTTAGCGCCCTGGTGTTACAAGTCTTGACTTGTACCACAGCCTTGAAAAGACTGGATTGTAAAGACTTTAACCGCCGGACCAAAGTATGAACGTTTGAAATTTTATCAAACAACTTCTGGCCTTGTCGTGCTGAAACTAGTGACGCTAAAAAGCGAGAATCGAGGTAACAGCCGTCAGCAGAAGCTTTACAGAGATACTCTGCCGCTTTGTATTAACGATAAGTGAACCGTGATCGTCATTGTTTCCATACATAGAGCGCCTGGTGACCCAAATGTATCTTGGGTGTTTATAATGTTTGACACAGACGAATTCACCAATGGCGGATTCTCCCATTTAGATGTGGAAACGGTTAAATAGACTTAAATCTTAGTCAGATATTCTAAATAAGAAATTCACTGAAAATCTGTTGTTTATTAAATTCGACGGATTAGATGTTAGAGTCTCCTTAGTCTCTGTAAATTCGAAACGATGACTCACTGGTCATTAGCAATGTATGGTTGCCTAAACCCCGCACTATCTGACTGCTGGTTTAATGTGAGGTCTGATATAGAATTATCCGACTGCATGAAATTATAAACCAGTTAAATTAACACCTTGGTACCCAAAGGAAAATTGTACCTTTGGAAAGACTCCTTTATTAGAGCCTGCGGGATAACTACTTCCGTCGATCTTACCGCTCTTGTCGAGCGGAGTTAATTTAATTTGCCAATGTCTGGGATTCTGAAAACCTACCCACGTAGTGAACATGTGGTTGATTTATGTCTAGTTTAAAAGTATTTTTAGTCTGCGCTGGAGCTTACTTCCTATGCAGACAGACAACACAATAGGCAACGGACAGACACCTGCACGACTTAGTAAAGTTATTATCTGAAGGTGTGTAATATATATTTATTTCTGGCTGAAAAACAGTTCACATAGGCAGCCTATGTGAAACCCGAACCAAAAATTCCCACTAACACCCCTGCGCCTCTGGTGGCGTAGGGATGTATGGCAGGAAAGTTCCGGAACTACAACTGTAAAACAACAGGAAGCATGGTTAAAATGGCCGTCATGCCATGCTGACCCTGATAAACACAGAACAATTGCTTCAGTGTTAATATAATCTATTATACAATGATAATCATAGGCAGGGTACAACACATGCTCTTGAATAAATATATATATATGATGTTATACAGTGATAACCACAGACATTAATATATAATAACAGACATTAATATATAGGCTAAACAGCCTACAGTGATAACCACAGACATTAATATATAATAACAGACATCAATATATAGGCTAAATAGCCTATTATACAGTAATAATCACAGGGCATGTTACACTACATGCCTGCAGTGTTACAATACATGCCTCACCATCATTAAAATAGACTCAATAGCCTATTATCTAGTGACATGTCACATATATATGTCTGTGGTTTATAGATTACATCACCTTGTAATCTGCCAGTTTCACCGCCCCCCTTCCCCCCTTGCTCCCTGTAACGCTGTGTCTCAGCGGGAAGCCAGGGAATTCATTGCAGGGAGGCTTTCTTGCCGAGCAGCGGAGGTCACCAGGAGCGCTCCGTTTCTGCTGACTGACGGAGCGTCTGCGGGTGGCCGTTGCTAGGCGGCCGAACGGAGCGGCGGCCCGTTGCCACCCTCTTAACGCTGTCTGCGGGTGGACGGAGCGGCGCCGGTTCTGGCATGCTGGGCAGCCGGACGTAGCGGCTGAGATGGCCGGACGGAGCGGCTGCAGTATAGAGCGGCTGGGGCGTTGTGACTGCCGGATGTGCGGCGGGAGCGACTTACAATACCCCCACATAGCGGGCGGCAGCCTGCGCTGACCGTCCCGTTCCCCAGCCTACCTTATGTGATCATGTCTCCAGTCCTGGCTGCGACGGGGCTTCTATCTGTAAGCTCCGTCCAGCTTCTCAGATCATGGCTGCGACGGGGCTTCTATCTGTAAGCTCCGTCCAGCTTCTTGATCACTTCATCCTGGCTGTGACGGGGCTTCTTTCTGTAAGCTCCGTCCAGCTCTTTGTTTTTTCCCTGGCTGTGACGGGGCTTCTTTCTGTAAGCTCCGTCCAGCTTGCAGGAGACAGTGGGCTGCCTGTGGCTGTGAGGGTGCTCTTTGTGAGGACCGACACGCCATGCGCTGTGCTGCAGCGGCACCATCCCGGACCCATGTTTTTCTAGAAACTGGGAAGGGAAGTGTAAAAAGTAAAAATAAAAAGTAAAAATGAAAAATTAATAAAATCTTCCACCAAATGTGGGAACTTCCCACAAGCCGATGTTATTACTGTGAGCACCGAAAAAACACTGGGGTCGTACACTGAGGTACTCTGGGATATGGAGGGGTGGAGAGTCCTAAATTTAAATATTCAGTGCCTTTGTTCTGCTACGCCGTCCATATCCCAAGAGTACTCCAGTGACCCCTAGTGGATGATAAAGAAATCTGGCCCATGGCCGGCTGCTGCTCTCTGCCTGAGGTGTGTGATATCTGGCCCATGGCCGGCCGCTGCTCTCTGCCTGAGGTATGTGATATCTGGCCCATGGCCGGCCGCTGCTCTCTGCCTGAGGTGTGTGTGATATCTGGCCCATGGCCGGCCGCTGCTCTCTGCCTGAGGTGTGTGTGTGATATCTGGCCCATGGCCGGCCGCTGCTCTCTGCCTGAGGTATGTGATATCTGGCCCATGGCCGGCCGCTGCTCTCTGCCTGAGGTGTGTGTGATATCTGGCCCATGGCCGGCCGCTGCTCTCTGCCTGAGGTGTGTGAGTGATATCTGGCCCATGGCCGGCCGCTGCTCTCTGCCTGAGGAGTGTGTGATATCTGGCCCATGGCCGGCCACTGCTCTCTGCCTGAGGTGTGTGTGTGATATCTGGCCCATGGCCGGCCGCTGCTCTCTGCCTGAGGTGTGTGTGATATTTGGCCCATGGCCGGCCGCTGCTCTCTGCCTGAGGTGTGTGTGTGATATCTGGCCCATGGCCGGCCGCTGCTCTCTGCCTGAGGTGTGTGTGTGATATCTGGCCCATGGCCGGCCGCTGCTCTCTGCCTGAGGTGTGTGTGTGATATCTGGCCCATGGCCGGCCGCTGCTCTCTGCCTGAGGTGTGTGTGTGATATCTGGCCCATGGCCGGCCGCTGCTCTCTGCCTGAGGTATGTGTGATATCTGGCCCATGGCCGGCCGCTGCTCTCTGCCTGAGGTGTGTGATATCTGGCCCATGGCCGGCCGCTGCTCTCTGCCTGAGGTGTGAGTGATATCTGACCCATGGCCGGCCGCTGCTCTCTGACTGAGGTGTGTGTGATATCTGGCCCATGGCCGGCCGCTGCTCTCTGCCTGAGGTGTGTGTGTGATATCTGGCCCATGGCCGGCCGCTGCTCTCTGCCTGAGGTGTGTGTGTGATATCTGGCCCATGGCCGGCCGCTGCTCTCTGCCTGAGGTGTGTGTGTGATATCTGGCCCATGGCCGGCCGCTGCTCTCTGCCTGAGGTGTGTGTGATATCTGGCCCATGGCCGGCCGCTGCTCTCTGCCTGAGGTGTGTGTGATATCTGGCCCATGGCCGGCCGCTGCTCTCTGCCTGAGGTGTGTGTGTGATATCTGGCCCATGGCCGGCTGCTGCTCTCTGCCTGAGGTGTGTGTGTGATATCTGGCCCATGGCCGGCTGCTGCTCTCTGCCCAATAATATTATGATAACTGAGGATAATACATTTTCCTGACAGATTATTTATTATTGTCTCATATTTTACCCTTAGTCCATGTGTCCAGTTGTCACAATGATGTCCCTGAGATGCGTCGCACCATAGAGGTATGTTCTGTAATACGGCCTCAGCAGCGGCAGTGACAGGGTGATGATTAGGAGGCGACTGGGCAGTGAGTGTGCGGTGACAGGGAGTGGCTGGGTGGTGACCTGGTAATGACGGGGATGCGACTGGGCAGTGACGGAGTGGCGGGGAGGCGAGTGGGAGGTGACGGGGAGGTGACTGGGCGGTGACGGGGAGGAGACAGGGCAGTGACAGGGAAGTGACGGGGAGGTGACTGGGCGGTTACGGGGAGTTGACTGGGCGGTGACGGGGAGTTGACTGGGCGGTGACGGGGAGTTGACTGGGCGGTGACGGGGCTGTGATGGGGAGGTGACGGGGCAGTGATGGGGAGGTGACGGGGCAGTGATGGGGAGGTGACGGGGCAGTGATGGGGAGGTGACGGGGCAGTGATGGGGAGGTGACAGGGCAGTGATGGGGAGGTGACGGGGCAGTGATGGGGAGGTGACGGGGCAGTGATGGGGAAGTGACTGGGCAGTGACGCGGAGGTGACTGGGCAGTGACGGGGAGGTGACTGGCGGTGACAGGGTAGTGATGGGGAGGTGACTGGGCAGTGACAGGGCGGTGACAGGGCGGTGACAGGGCAGTGACAGGGCAGTGACAGGGCCGTGATAGGGAGGTGGCTGGGAGGTGACTTGGTGATGACAGGGTGGTGACTGGGCGGTGACAGGGAGGTGACGGGGCAGTGGCAGGGAAGTGATGGGGAGGTGACTGGGCAGTGATGGGAAGGTGACAGGGTAGTGATGGGGAGGTGCCAGGGCAGTGACGTGGAGTTGACTGGGCGGTGACGGGGAGGTGACTGGTCAGTGATGAGGAGGTGACGGGGAGGTGGATGGGAGGTGACGGGGAGGTGCCTGGGAGGTGACGGAGAGGTGATAAGGCAGTGATGGAGGTGACAGGGCAGTGATGGGGAGGTGACAAGGCAGTGACAGGGAAGTGATGGGGAGGTGACTGGGCAGTGATGGGGAGGTGACTGGGCAGTGATGGGGAGGTGCCAGGGCAGTGACGTGGAGTTGACTGGGCGGTGACGGGGAGGTGACTGGTCAGTGATGAGGAGGTGACAGGGAGGTGACGGGGAGGTGGCTGGGAGGTGACGGAGAGGTGATAGGGCGGTGATGGGGAGGTGACAGGGCAGTGACGGGGAGGTGGCTGGTAGTGCACACAAACATGGGCCGCTGAATGGGCGTGACATGGGAGTGCTGGGGCGAGGTGGCGGTGATGAGTAGATTACAGTAATGTATGTGAGAGACGATAGATGGAGATAGGGGCTTCCTGGCTGAGAAAGGGCCTCAGAAGGTAGAAGCAGCAGGTTTTGGAGAGGGAGCGGATTCAGGGGGAGGGGGCTATTGAAGCAGAGGGACGAGCTGAAGATGACCATCAGACGGGGGCATTTGGGACCAGAAGAAAGGACGCCATATTGTATATTACACATCCCAGGGACAACCTGTGTCAGTGACCACGATAAACCGAGAACTCTGGGACTTCCCAGGAACGTGTCCTAGTCTGAGCTCAGATCAACGAATGAGTGACAATAACAACATCAGGGTTTATTTGTAAAGGGTCACATGTACCACGGCACAAATACCACACAAACGCTCATTACATGGGAAAACATCGATAAATCTCAGAGAAAAAGCATTTCATTTATTTAACGCTTTATATGAAAATAGCAATTATAAAAAAAAGAGAAGATAAGAGCGGGGCTGCAGAGTGCGCAGAAACAGACAAAACGGACAGTGTGCGCAATTCCTACAACAAATGAATAATAGTATGCTGGGACGCATTGTGGCACCCTCCTGATTGGCTGTGTGCTCCTGTACTGTATGACAGGCAGCACACGGCAGTGATACAATGTAGCGCCTATGCGCTCCATTGTAATCAATGGTGGGAACTTTGTGGTCAGCGGTTGACCGAAAGTAACCTCACCGCTAACCACAAAGTTCCCACCATTGGTTATAATGGAGCGCATAGGCGCTGCATTGTAACACTGCCGGGTGCTGCCTGACAGACACTACAGGAGCACACAGCCAATCAGGAGGGTGCCACAATGTGGCGCTCCCTGATTGGCTGATGGAACCCTCTTAGACAAAAATCAGGGGGGGTTTCTGGCATTCGGGGAAAGGGCTCCCATGTGAAAACATGGGGCCCCTTTCAGTGCGAGGTCGGGTGTCCGTTTTGTTATTTTGCAAAGTACCAGGATTACAAATGGATTACAAGAGGAGCCTTCTACCCTGGATTTTGAGAGTATAATTTTTTCAACAGGTACACCATGGATTCTACATGGAGAAGAGGACCGACCCTCGTGTGAACATAAGGTAAGTATGTGTATATGGTGGTGTGGATGTATGCATTAAAGTTATACTTTCAAGGTGTGTGTCTTCTGTTATTATTGGGGTATTTTTTTAGTAGTAGTACTACAGGTACCATCGGGCCCAGTTTTCCACCGCATGCTGGTACTTGTGGTTCTCCAAGTACCAGCTTGCGGGGGAGGCTTGCTGGGACTTGTAGTACTGCTACTAAAAACAATATTAATTTTTTGACAAAAAGGCTATCAGCCTCCCATCCGCAGCCCTTGGATGGGGGGGGGGGACAGCCTCGGGCTTCACCCCTGGCCCTTGGGTGGCTGGAGGGGGGGGATACCTTGATTGAAGGGGTCCCCACTCCTCCAGGGTACCCCGGCCAGGGGTGACTAGCTGGTTATGTAATGCCAGGGCCGCAGGGACCTAGATAAAAGTGTCCCCCGGCTGTGGCATTATGTATCTGGCTAGTGGAGCCCGGTGCTGGTTTCAAAAATACGGGGGACCCCTACGCTTTTTGTCCCCCGTATTTTTGGAACCAGGACCAGGCGCAGAGCCCGGTGCTGGTTGTTTAAATATGGGGGAACCCCTATCATTTTTTCCCCCATATTTTTTCAACCAGGGCCGGCTCAAAGAGCCCGAGGCTGGTTTTGCTTAGGAGGGGGGACCCCACGCATTTTTTTTTTTTTTAAATAACACTTTCCCACCCCTTCCCACTGAAAAACATGCACGGATCTCATGGATCCGTGCATGCCTATCCGAACACGGGGGGGAAAAAGCAGGTCTGTTTTTTTTTAGCACTTTTTCACGAATTGTATTTCAGCACGGCAGTGTTTGGCTATTGTCGGCAGTGTTTGTGATTTGCACTTTTTAGTAAATGACCGATTTCTACCAAATTGCAGGCGTATTTGACCGATGGTGTATTGATTCGTAATTTTTTCCTAGGACTTCCAAAATAATACGAATGCCCTCATCACTGCCGAGATTTTTGCTTAGTAAATTCCCGAGATGACACTTTGAAGAAAAAACATCATCTCGGTCAAAATCGGGACCTTAGTAAATATACCCCAGTGTCTCACTGCCATGTACCTACACTCCATACAACAGGTCACTGCAGTAATGTAACAAAGTGTCTCACCGCAATGTACCTACACTCCATACAACAGGTCACTGCAGTCATGTAACACAGTGTCTCACCGCCATGTACCTACACTCCATACAACAGGTCACTGCAATCGTGTAACACAGTGTCTCGCCGCCATGTACCTACACTCCATACAACAGGTCACTGCAGTAATGTAACAAAGTGTGTTACCGCCATATACCTACACTCCATACAACAGGTCACTGCAGTAATGTAACAAAGTGTCTCAACGCCATGTACCTACACTCCATACAACAGGTCACTGCAGTAATGTAACACAGTGTCTCACCGCCATGTACCTACACTCCATACAACAGGTCACTGCAGTAATGTAACACAGTGTCTCACTGCCATGTACCTACACTCCATACAACAGGTCACTGCAGTAATGTAACACAGTGTCTCACCGCCATGTACCTACACTCCATACAACAGGTCACTGCAGTAATGTAACACAGTGTCTCACCGCCATGTACCTACACTCCATACAACAGGTCACTGCAGTAATGTAACAAACTGTCTCACCGCCATGTACCTACACTCCATACAACAGGTCACTGCAGTCATGTAACACAGTGTCTCACCGCCATGTACCTACACTCCATACAACAGATCACTGCAGTAATGTAACACAGTGTCTCACCGCCATGTACCTACACTCCATACAACCGGTCACTGCAGTAATGTAACAGTGTCTCACCGCCATGTACCTATACTCCATACAACAGGTCACTGCAGTAATGTAACACAGTGTCTCACCGCCATGTACCTACACTCCATACAACAGGTCACTGCAATCGTGTAACACAGTGTCTCACCGCCATGTACCTACACTCCATACAACAGGTCACTGCAGTAATGTAACACAGTGTCTCACCGCCATGTACCTACACTCCATACAACAGGTCACTGCAATCGTGTAACACAGTGTCTCACCGCCATGTACCTACACTCAATACAACAGGTCACTGCAATCGTGTAACACAGTGTCTCAACACCATGTACCTACACTCCATACAACAGGTCACTGCAATCGTGTAACACAGTGTCTCACCGCCATGTACCTACACTCCATACAGCAGGTCACTGCAGTCATGTAACACAGTGTCTCACCGCCATGTACCTACACTCCATACAACAGATCACTGCAGTAATGTAACACAGTGTCTCACCGCCATGTATCTACACTCCATACAACAGGTCACTGCAATCGTGTAACACAGTGTCTCACCGCCATGTACCTACACTCCATACAACAGGTCACTGCAGTCATGTAACACAGTGTCTCACCGCCATGTACCTACACTCCATACAACAGGTCACTGCAGTAATGTAACAAAGTGTCTCACCGCAATGTACCTACACTCCATACAACAGGTCACTGCAGTCATGTAACACAGTGTCTCACCGCCATGTACCTACACTCCATACAACAGGTCACTGCAATCGTGTAACACAGTGTCTCGCCGCCATGTACCTACACTCCATACAACAGGTCACTGCAGTAATGTAACAAAGTGTGTTACCGCCATATACCTACACTCCATACAACAGGTCACTGCAGTAATGTAACAAAGTGTCTCAACGCCATGTACCTACACTCCATACAACAGGTCACTGCAGTAATGTAACACAGTGTCTCACCGCCATGTACCTACACTCCATACAACAGGTCACTGCAGTAATGTAACACAGTGTCTCACCGCCATGTACCTACACTCCATACAACAGGTCACTGCAGTAATGTAACACAGTGTCTCACCGCCATGTAAATACACTCCATACAACAGGTCACTGCAGTAATGTAACACAGTGTCTCACCGCCATGTACCTACACTCCATACAACAGGTCACTGCAGTAATGTAACAAACTGTCTCACCGCCATGTACCTACACTCCATACAACAGGTCACTGCAGTCATGTAACACAGTGTCTCACCGCCATGTACCTACACTCCATACAACAGGTCACTGCAATCGTGTAACACAGTGTCTCACCGCCATGTACCTACACTCCATACAACAGGTCACTGCAGTAATGTAACACAGTGTCTCACCGCCATGTACCTACACTCCATACAACAGGTCACTGCAGTAATGTAACACAGTGTCTCACCGCCATGTACCTACTCCATACAACAGGTCACTGCAGTAATGTAACAACAGGTCACTGCAGTAATGTAACACAGTGTCTCACCGCCATGTACCTACACTCTATACAACAGGTCACTGCAATCGTGTAACACAGTGTCTCACGCCATGTACCTACACTCCATACAACAGGTCACTGCAGTCATGTAACAAAGTGTCTCACTGCCATGTACCTACACTCCATACAACAGGTCACTACAGTCATGTAACACAGTGTCTCGCCGCCATGTACCTACACTCCATACAACAGGTCACAGCAATCGTGTAACACAGTGTCTCACCGCCATGTACCTACACTCCATACAACAGGTCACTGCAGTAATGTAACAAAGTGTCTCACCGCCATGTACCTACACTCCATACAACAGATCACTGCAGTCATGTAACACAGTGTCTCCCCGCCATGTACCTACACTCCATACAACAGGTCACTGCAATCGTGTAACACAGTGTCTCGCCGCCATGTACCTACACTCCATACAACAGGTCACTGCAGTAATGTAACAAAGTGTGTCACCGCCATGTACCTACACTCCATACAACAGGTCACTGCAGTAATGTAACACAGTGTCTCACCGCCATGTACCTACACTCCATACAACAGGTCACTGCAATCGTGTAACACAGTGTCTCACCGCCATGTACCTACACTCCATACAACAGGTCACTGCAATCGTGTAACACAGTGTCTCACCGCCATGTACCTACACTCCATACAACAGGTCACTGCCGTCATGTAACACAGTGTCTCACTGCCATGTACCTATACTCCATACAACAGGTCACTGCAGTCATGTAACACAGTGTCTCCCCGCCATGTACCTACACTCCATACAACAGGTCACTGCAATCGTGTAACACAGTGTCTCGCCGCCATGTACCTACACTCCATACAACAGGTCACTGCAATCGTGTAACACAGTGTCTCACCGCCATGTACCTACACTCCATACAACAGGTCACTGCAGTCATGTAACACAGTGTCTCACTGCAATGTACCTACACTCCATACAAGAGGTCACTGCAGTAATGTAACAAAGTGTCTCACCGCCATGTACCTACACTCCATACAACAGATCACTGCAGTCATGTAACACAGTGTCTCACCGCCATGTACCTACACTCCATACAACAGGTCACTGCAATCGTGTAACACAGTGTCTCACCGCCATGTACCTACACTCCATACAACAGGTCACTGCAGTAATGTAACAAAGTGTGTCACCGCCATATACCTACACTCCATACAACAGGTCACTGCAGTAATGTAACAAAGTGTCTCAACGCCATGTACCTACACTCCATACAACAGGTCACTGCAGTAATGTAACAAAGTGTCTCACCGCCATGTACCTACACTCCATACAACAGGTTACTGCAGTAATGTAACACAGTGTCTCACCGCCATGTACCTACACTCCATACAACAGGTCACTGCAGTAATGTAACACAGTGTCTCACTGCCATGTACCTACACTCCATACAACAGGTCACTGCAGTCATGTAACACAGTGTCTCACTGCCATGTACCTACACTCCATATAACAGATCACTGCAGTAATGTAACACAGTGTCTCACCACCATGCACCTACACTCCATACAACAGGTCACTGCAGTCATGTAACACAGTGTCTCACTGCCATGTACCTACACTCCATATAACAGATCACTGCAGTAATGTAACAAAGTGTGTCACCGCCATATACCTACACTCCATACAACAGGTCACTGCAATCGTGTAACACAGTGTCTCACCACCATGCACCTACACTCCATACAACAGGTCACTGCAGTCGTGTAACACAGTGTCTCACCGCCATGTACCTACACTCCATACAACAGGTCACTGCAGTAATGTAACACAGTGTCTCACCGTCATGTACCTACACTCCATACAACAGGTCACTGCAGTAATGTAACACAGTGTCTCACCGCCATATACCTACACTCCATACAACAGGTCACTGCAATCGTGTAACAGTGTCTCACCGCCATGTACCTACACTCCACACAACAGGTCACTGCAATCGTGTAACACAGTGTCTCACCGCCATGTACCTACACTCCATACAACAGGTCACTGCAATCGTGTAACACAGTGTCTCACTGCCATGTACCTACACTCCATACAACAGGTCACTGCAATCGTGTAACACAGTGTCACACCGCCATGTACCTACACTCCATATAACAGATCACTGCAGTAATGTAACACAGTGTCTCACCACCATGCACCTACACTCCATACAACAGGTCACTGCAGTCATGTAACACAGTGTCTCACTGCCATGTACCTACACTCCATATAACAGATCACTGCAGTAATGTAACAAAGTGTGTCACCGCCATATACCTACACTCCATACAACAGGTCACTGCAATCGTGTAACACAGTGTCTCACCGCCATGTACCTACACTCCATACAACAGGTCACTGCAATCGTGTAACACAGTGTCTCACCGCCATGTACCTACACTCCATACAACAGGTCACTGCAGCAATGTAACACAGTGTCTCACCGCCATGTACCTACACTCCATACAACAGGTCACTGCAGTCATGTAACACAGTGTCTCACTGCCATGTACCTACACTCCATATAACAGATCACTGCAGTAATGTAACAAAGTGTGTCACCGCCATATACCTACACTCCATACAACAGGTCACTGCAATCGTGTAACACAGTGTCTCACCGCCATGTACCTACACTCCATACAACAGGTCACTGCAATCGTGTAACACAGTGTCTCACCGCCATGTACCTACACTCCATACAACAGGTCACTGCAGCAATGTAACACAGTGTCTCACCGCCATGTACCTACACTCCATACAACAGGTCACTGCAGCAATGTAACACAGTGTCTCACCGCCATGTACCTACACTCCATACAACAGGTCACTGCAGTAATGTAACACAGTATCACACCGCCATGTACCTACACTCCATACAAGTCACTGCAGTCATGTAACACAGTGTCTCACTGCCATGTACCTACACTCCATACAACAGATCACTGCAGTAATGTAACACAGTGTCTCACCACCATGCACCTACACTCCATACAACAGGTCACTGCAGTCATGTAACACAGTGTCTCACTGCCATGTACCTACACTCCATATAACAGATCACTGCAGTAATGTAACAAAGTGTGTCACCGCCATATACCTACACTCCATACAACAGGTCACTGCAATCGTGTAACACAGTGTCTCACCGCCATGTACCTACACTCCATACAACAGGTCACTGCAGTAATGTAACACAGTGTCTCACCTCCATGTACCTACACTCCATACAACAGGTCACTGCAATCGTGTAACACAGTGTCTCACCGCCATGTACCTACACTCCATACAACAGGTCACTGCAGCAATGTAACACAGTGTCTCACCGCCATGTACCTACACTCCATACAACAGGTCACTGCAGTAATGTAACACAGTATCACACCGCCATGTACCTACACTCCATACAAGTCACAGCAGTCATGTAACACAGTGTCTCACTGCTATGTACCTACACTCCATATAACAGATCACTGCAGTAATGTAACACAGTGTCTCACCACCATGCACCTACACTCCATACAACAGGTCACCGCAGTCGTGTAACACAGTGTCTCACCGCCATGTACCTACACTCCATACAACAGATCACTGCAGTAATGTAACACAGTGTCTCACCGCCATGTACCTACACTCCATACAACAGGTCACTGCAGTAATGTAACACAGTGTCTCACCGCCATGTACCTACACTCCATACAACAGGTCACTGCAGTAATGTAACACAGTGTCTCACCTCCATGTACCTACACTCCATACAACAGGTCACTGCAATCGTGTAACACAGTGTCTCACCGCCATGTACCTACACTCCATACAACAGGTCACTGCAATCGTGTAACACAGTGTCTCACCGCCATGTACCTACACTCCATACAACAGGTCACTGCAGCAATGTAACACAGTGTCTCACCGCCATGTACCTACACTCCATACAACAGGTCACTGCAGTAATGTAACACAGTATCACACCGCCATGTACCTACACTCCATACAACAAGTCACTGCAGTCATGTAACACAGTGTCTCACCGCCATGTACCTACACTCCATACAACAGGTCACTGCAGTAATGTAACACAGTGTCTCACTGCCATGTACCTACACTCCATACAACAGGTCACTGCAGTCATGTAACACAGTGTCTCACTGCCATGTACCTACACTCCATATAACAGATCACTGCAGTAATGTAACACAGTGTCTCACCACCATGCACCTACACTCCATACAACAGGTCACTGCAGTCGTGTAACACAGTGTCTCACCGCCATGTACCTACACTCCATACAACAGGTCACTGCAGTAATGTAACACAGTGTCTCACCGTCATGTACCTACACTCCATACAACAGGTCACTGCAGTAATGTAACACAGTGTCTCACCGCCATATACCTACACTCCATACAACAGGTCACTGCAATCGTGTAACAGTGTCTCACCGCCATGTACCTACACTCCACACAACAGGTCACTGCAATCGTGTAACACAGTGTCTCACCGCCATGTACCTACACTCCATACAACAGGTCACTGCAATCGTGTAACACAGTGTCTCACTGCCATGTACCTACACTCCATACAACAGGTCACTGCAATCGTGTAACACAGTGTCACACCGCCATGTACCTACACTCCATATAACAGATCACTGCAGTCATGTAACACAGTGTCTCACTGCCATGTACCTACACTCCATATAACAGATCACTGCAGTAATGTAACACAGTGTCTCACCGCCATGTACCTACACTCCATACAACAGGTCACTGCAGTAATGTAACAGTATCACACCGCCATGTACCTACACTCCATACAAGTCACTGCAGTCATGTAACACAGTGTCTCACTGCCATGTACCTACACTCCATACAACAGATCACTGCAGTAATGTAACACAGTGTCTCACCGCCATGTACCTACACTCCATACAACAGGTCACTGCAGTCGTGTAACACAGTGTCTCACCGCCATGTACCTAAACTCCATACAACAGGTCACTGCAGTCATGTAACACAGTGTCTCACTGCCATGTACCTACACTCCATACAACAGGTCACTGCAGTAATGTAACACAGTATCACACCGCCATGTACCTACACTCCATACAACAAGTCACTGCAGTCATGTAACACAGTGTCTCACCGCCATGTACTTACACTCCATACAACAGGTCACTGCAGTAATGTAACACAGTGTCTCACCGCCATGTACCTACACTCCATACAACAGGTCACTGCAGTAATGTAACACAGTGTCTCACCGCCATGTACCTACACTCCATACAACAGGTCACTGCAGTAATGTAACACAGTGTCTCACTGCCATGTACCTACACTCCATACAACAGGTCACTGCAGTCATGTAACACAGTGTCTCACCACCATGCACCTACACTCCATACAACAGGTCACTGCAGTCGTGTAACACAGTGTCTCACCGCCATGTACCTACACTCCATACAACAGGTCACTGCAGTAATGTAACACAGTGTCTCACCGTCATGTACCTACACTCCATACAACAGGTCACTGCAGTAATGTAACACAGTGTCTCACCGCCATATACCTACACTCCATACAACAGGTCACTGCAATCGTGTAACAGTGTCTCACCGCCATGTACCTACACTCCACACAACAGGTCACTGCAATCGTGTAACACAGTGTCTCACCGCCATGTACCTACACTCCATACAACAGGTCACTGCAATCGTGTAACACAGTGTCTCACTGCCATGTACCTACACTCCATACAACAGGTCACTGCAATCGTGTAACACAGTGTCACACCGCCATGTACCTACACTCCATATAACAGATCACTGCAGTCATGTAACAGTGTCTCACTGCCATGTACCTACACTCCATATAACAGATCACTGCAGTAATGTAACACAGTGTCTCACTGCCATGTACCTACACTCCATATAACAGGTCACTGCAGCAATGTAACACAGTGTCTCACCGCCATGTACCTACACTCCATACAACAGGTCACTGCAGTAATGTAACACAGTATCACACCGCCATGTACCTACACTCCATACAAGTCACTGCAGTCATGTAACACAGTGTCTCACTGCCTTGTACCTACACTCCATACAACAGATCACTGCAGTAATGTAACACAGTGTCTCACTGCCATGTACCTACACTCCATATAACAGATCACTGCAGTAATGTAACACAGTGTCTCACCACCATGCACCTACACTCCATACAACAGGTCACTGCAGTCATGTAACACAGTGTCTCACTGCCATGTACCTACACTCCATATAACAGATCACTGCAGTAATGTAACAAAGTGCGTCACCGCCATATACCTACACTCCATACAACAGGTCACTGCAATCGTGTAACACAGTGTCTCACCGCCATGTACCTACACTCCATACAACAGGTCACTGCAATCGTGTAACACAGTGTCTCACCGCCATGTACCTACACTCCATACAACAGGTCACTGCAGCAATGTAACACAGTGTCTCACCGCCATGTACCTACACTCCATACAACAGGTCACTGCAGTAATGTAACACAGTATCACACCGCCATGTACCTACACTCCATACAAGTCACTGCAGTCATGTAACACAGTGTCTCACTGCTATGTACCTACACTCCATATAACAGATCACTGCAGTAATGTAACACAGTGTCTCACCACCATGCACCTACACTCCATACAACAGGTCACTGCAGTCGTGTAACACAGTGTCTCACCGCCATGTACCTACACTCCATACAACAGATCACTGCAGTAATGTAACACAGTGTCTCACCGCCATGTACCTACACTCCATACAACAGGTCACTGCAGTAATGTAACACAGTGTCTCACCGCCATGTACCTACACTCCATACAACAGGTCACTGCAGTAATGTAACACAGTGTCTCACCTCCATGTACCTACACTCCATACAACAGGTCACTGCAATCGTGTAACACAGTGTCTCACCGCCATGTACCTACACTCCATACAACAGGTCACTGCAATCGTGTAACACAGTGTCTCACCGCCATGTACCTACACTCCATACAACAGGTCACTGCAGCAATGTAACACAGTATCACACCGCCATGTACCTACACTCCATACAACAAGTCACTGCAGTCATGTAACACAGTGTCTCACCGCCATGTACTTACACTCCATACAACAGGTCACTGCAGTAATGTAACACAGTGTCTCACCGCCATGTACCTACCCTCCATACAACAGGTCACTGCAGTCGTGTAACACAGTGTCTCACCGCCATGTACCTAAACTCCATACAACAGGTCACTGCAGTCATGTAACACAGTGTCTCACTGCCATGTACCTACACTCCATACAACAGGTCACTGCAGTCGTGTAACACAGTGTCTCACCGCCATGTACCTAAACTCCATACAACAGGTCACTGCAGTCATGTAACACAGTGTCTCACTGCCATGTACCTACACTCCATACAACAGGTCACTGCAGCAATGTAACACAGTGTCTCACCGCCATGTACTTACACTCCATACAACAGGTCACTGCAGTAATGTAACACAGTGTCTCACCGCCATGTACCTACACTCCATACAACAGGTCACTGCAGTCGTGTAACACAGTGTCTCACCGCCATGTACCTAAACTCCATACAACAGGTCACTGCAGTCATGTAACACAGTGTCTCACTGCCATGTACCTACACTCCATACAACAGGTCACTGCAGTAATGTAACACAGTGTCTCACCGCCATATACCTACACTCCATACAACAGGTCACTACAATCGTGTAACACAGTGTCTCACCGCCATGTACCTACACTCCATACAACAGGTCACTGCAATCGTGTAACACAGTGTCTCACCGCCATGTACCTACACTCCATACAACAGGTCACTGCAGCAATGTAACACAGTGTCTCACCGCCATGTACCTACACTCCATACAACAGGTCACTGCAGTCATGTAACACAGTGTCTCACTGCTATGTACCTACACTCCATATAACAGATCACTGCAGTAATGTAACACAGTGTCTCACCACCATGCACCTACACTCCATACAACAGGTCACTGCAGTCGTGTAACACAGTGTCTCACCGCCATGTACCTACACTCCATACAACAGATCACTGCAGTAATGTAACACAGTGTCTCACCGCCATGTACCTACACTCCATACAACAGGTCACTGCAGTAATGTAACACAGTGTCTCACCGCCATGTACCTACACTCCATACAACAGGTCACTGCAGTAATGTAACACAGTGTCTCACCTCCATGTACCTACACTCCATACAACAGGTCACTGCAATCGTGTAACACAGTGTCTCACCGCCATGTACCTACACTCCATACAACAGGTCACTGCAATCGTGTAACACAGTGTCTCACCGCCATGTACCTACACTCCATACAACAAGTCACTGCAGCAATGTAACACAGTGTCTCACCGCCATGTACCTACACTCCATACAACAGGTCACTGCAGTAATGTAACACAGTATCACACCGCCATGTACCTACACTCCATACAACAAGTCACTGCAGTCATGTAACACAGTGTCTCACCGCCATGTACTTACACTCCATACAACAGGTCACTGTAGCAATGTAACACAGTGTCTCACCGCCATGTACCTACACTCCATACAACAGGTCACTGCAGTAATGTAACACAGTATCACACCGCCATGTACCTACACTCCATACAACAAGTCACTGCAGTCATGTAACACAGTGTCTCACCGCCATGTACTTACACTCCATACAACAGGTCAGTGCAGTAATGTAACACAGTGTCTCACCACCATGCACCTACACTCCATACAACAGGTCACTGCAGTCGTGTAACACAGTGTCTCACCGCCATGTACCTACACTCCATACAACAGATCACTGCAGTAATGTAACACAGTGTCTCACCGCCATGTACCTACACTCCATACAACAGGTCACTGCAGTAATGTAACACAGTATCACACCGCCATGTACCTACACTCCATACAAGTCACTGCAGTCATGTAACACAGTGTCTCACTGCCATGTACCTACACTCCATACAACAGGTCACTGCAATCGTGTAACACAGTGTCTCACCGCCATGCACCTAAACTCCATACAACAGGTCACTGCAGTCATGTAACACAGTGTCTCACTGCCATGTACCTACACTCCATACAACAGGTCACTGCAGTCGTGTAACACAGTGTCTCACCGCCATGTACCTAAACTCCATACAACAGGTCACTGCAGTCATGTAACACAGTGTCTCACTGCCATGTACCTACACTCCATACAACAGGTCACTGCAATCGTGTAACACAGTGTCTCACTGCCATGTACCTACACTCCATACAACAGGTCACTGCAGTAATGTAACACAGTGTCTCACCGCCATGTACCTACACTCCATACAACAGGTCACTGCAGTCGTGTAACACAGTGTCTCACCGCCATGTACCTAAACTCCATACAACAGGTCACTGCAGTCATGTAACACAGTGTCTCACTGCCATGTACCTACACTCCATACAACAGGTCACTGCAATCGTGTAACACAGTGTCACACCGCCATGTACCTACACTCCATATAACAGATCACTGCAGTAATGTAACACAGTGTCTCACCACCATGCACCTACACTCCATACAACAGGTCACTGCAATTGTGTAACACAGTGTCCCACCGCCATGTACCTACACTCCATACAACAGGTCACTGCAATCGTGTAACACAGTGTCTCACCGCCATGTACCTACACTCCACAAAACAGGTCACTGCAGTAATGTAACACAGTGTCTCACCGCCATGCACCTACACTCCATACAACAGGTCACTGCAGTAATGTAACACAGTGTCTCACCGCCATGTACCTACACTCCATACAACAGGTCACTGCAGTCATGTAACACAGTGTCTCACTGCCATGTACCTACACTCCATACAACAGGTCACTGCAATCGTGTAACAGTGTCACACCGCCATGTACCTACACACCATACAACAGGTCACTGCAGTCATGTAACACAGTGTCTCACCGCCATGTACCTACACTCCATACAACAGGTCACTGCGTCCTTCAACAATGCTCAGACTTTTGGGGATTTTCTTCCCAGATTGTAACAAATGACTAATAGACTGTTATATTCACTCTCTTGTCTTGTACATTAGATCGCCACACTCAATAACAAGTTCTCGCCATCGATTTATAGTTGCCATACATTCATTATTTGTGGCATAAATATATGACTTTCCCAACCGTGCATGCAAAGCAAAATAGTAAATGTGTGCATCTTAGATATGTGTCGCTTTACGCCTGCAGAGAGGGAAGAAGAACAGAGAAGCGTTAGTGGAGTGCAGTCTCCCGCAGACGCAACGTGTAAGTGCTAGACAAAGGGTCACAGATCACCAGGAGACATCTCTCTGCGCTGCAGTACCCTCTGGCACCCTGCTTGTGTCACTGGTGCTTTCTACATCTATAGAGACACTTTGGGGGTCATTCAGACCTGACTGCTATCAGATACTAACTGCGCATACGTATGCACCGCAATGCGCACGCGTGTCAGCCATCAACAACGGGCATAGTCGGTCAGCGACGGGATGGTGCAAAAATCCGTTTGCACGGGCGTTCGCGGAGTGATTGACAGGAAGAGGGCATATGTGGGTGGTAATTGACCATTTTCAGGGAGTGTCCGGAAAAACGCAGGCGTGTCCAAGCGTTTTTAGGGAGAGTGTGTGACGTCAGCGCCGGCCCTGATCAGCCTGATTCTATCTCAGTGTAGGAGCAAGTCCTGGGCTGCGCACACACTGGATTAGAGCAGCTCAGCGTACACATGCGATCGTACACTTGCACGGTGAACTATCAGATCGCAGGACAGCAATATGGGCAGCCCAGCGCTCAGGACTGAATGACCTCCTTTATACTGATCATTACCACAAATGACGCGAGTCCTCTAGGAGACTCTGGAACGCAATACGATTACGGATATCACTGAGGAATGGTTATCTGTACCAGCGCTGAGGCCTCTTTCCTCTTCAGCTTGGTCTCCAGAGCTAACAATAATTCCTCGCTCCTGAACAGCTGGATTTGCAGATCATCACATTTCTCCCCCAGGTCTCGGATCTGTTTGCGGTAGCCGTCTTTCTCCACCAGGCTCTTGGTATGTTGCCTGTGGAACTCCTCCCTTGTAGCAATGGCCTAGGGCGTGAGGAAGGGGAGATTGTCACCAAATGTGGGGTGAAAGTGATCAAATACAGGGAGTAAGTCCACCAGCGGTGTCCCATTATACCCAACTGCATCCAATTCTATGTATATACACAGGAACACAAGATGGCCCTATGGAACGTGTCCAGTTTATCAGCCAGAGCTGTATAACATGGGCCAGGCGACAGACAAGATAAACTGTGAGAGATCTGCGGATCGGGTCACACCTTCATTATATCAGAAATCTCATCTGTGAAATGATGTGTCCTTACCTGATGACCAACCATTCCTCTCCAACCTCTAGGAGTAATGCTGGAAAGAAGCTGGGGGAGAGCGGGAGGGTGGTGTGACACAAGCGAGAAGGGTGGTGCGACACAAGCGGGGAGGGTGGTGCGACACAAGCGGGGAGGGTGGTGCGACACAAGCGGGGAGGGTGGTGCGACACAAGCGGGGAGGGTGGTGCGACACAAGCGGGGAGGGTGGTGCGACACAAGCGGGGAGGGTGGTGCGACACAAGCGAGGAGGGTGGTGCGACACAAGCGGTGAGGACAAGCTGGGAGGGTGGTGCGACACAAGCGTGGAGGGTGGTGCGACACAAGCGTGGAGGGTGGTGCGACACAAGCGGGGAGGGTGGTGCGACACAAGCGGAGAGGACAAGCGGGAGGGTGGTGCGACACAAGCGGGGAGGGTGGTGCGACACAAGCGGGGAGGGTGGTGCGACACAAGCGGGGAGGACAAGCGGGAGGGTAGTGCGACACAAGCGGGAGGGTGGTGCGACACAAGCGGGGAGGGTGGTGCGACACAAGCGGGGAGGGTGGTGCGACACAAGCGGGAAGGTGGTGCGACACAAGCGGGAAGGTGGTGCGACACAAGCGGGAAGGTGGTGCGACACAAGCGGGGAGGGTGGTGCGACACAAGCGGGGAGGGTGGTGCGACACAAGCGGGGAGGACAAGCGGCGAGGATGGTGCAACACAAGCAAGGATGGTGGTGCGACACAAGCAAGGAGGGTGATGCGACACAAGCGGGGAGGGTTGTGCGACACAAGCGGGTGTTGGGAGGGTGTTGTGACGATGCGGCACAAGCGGGGAGGGTGGTGCGACACAAGTGGGAAGGTGGTGCGACACAAGCGGGAGGACACGCGGCGAGGATGGTGCAACACAAGCAAGGAGGGTGGTGCGACACAAGCAAGGAGGGTTCTGCGACACAAGCGGGGAGGGTTCTGCGACACAAGCTGGGAGGGTTGTGCGACACAAGCTGGGAGGGTTGTGCGACACAAGCTGGGAGGGTAGTGCGACACAAGCGGGTGTTGGGAGGGTGTTGTGACGATGCGGCACAAGCAGGAGGGTGGTGCCACGCTAGCAGGAGGGTGGTGCCACGCTAGCAGGAGGGTGGTGCCACGCTAGCAGGAGGGTGGTGCGACACAAGCGGGTGTGGGTAGGGTGTTGTGACGGTGCGACACAAGCGGGAGGGTGGTGCCACGCTAGCAGGAGGGTGGTGCCACGCTAGCAGGAGGGTGGTGCCACGCTAGCAGGAGGGTGGTGCGACACAAGCGGGTGTGGGTAGGGTGTTGTGACGGTGCGACACAAGCGGGAGGGTGGTGCCACGCTAGCAATAACTGCTTCTTGGCGTTGGGAAAACAGCTGACACCAGAGTCGCGGTTCATACATAAAAAACAACAACATGTAACAGAAACCTGATTGCCTAAAACAAACACAGTGAGAATATATTTTTGGACTGTAGCTTCATACCAGGTTCCGTTCCACGCACACTTCCTCCATCTGCTGTAATATAACCCCAATACGCTCTTTGTACATTTTTGAGTCTTTCTTCAGCGTTGTGCACTGGAGTTCCAAGACCTCTTTCTCTTCCAAGTACTGAGGAAGAAGAGAATCATGTGTGAGATTCCACTGTCTAACCACTTCCCGCGCTGTCCCGGCACAGCCCGCATTGTCCCGGCACTGCCCGCCCTGTCCCGGCACTGCCCGCCCTGTCCCGGCACTTCCCACACTAGCCACTATCAGTAAAAAAAGAAATGAACCTCAATGAATCAAATGCAGTCTCAATTCTTTGGTGGTATGTTACTGCTGCGGTGCACGGCATTGTGTGCTGGTTACCAAGGTATTGCAGATGATGACGTGTAACTGCTGCGGTGCACGGCATTGTGTGCTGGTTACCAAGGTATTGCAGATGATGACGTGTAACTGCTGCGGTGCACGGCATTGTGTGCTGGTTACCAAGGTATTGCAGATGATGACGTGTTACTGCTGCGGTGCACGGCATTGTGTGCTGGTTACCAAGGTATTGCAGATGATGACGTGTTACTGCTGCGGTGCACGGCATTGTGTGCTGGTTACCAAGGTATTGCAGATGATGACGTGTTACTGCTGCGGTGCACGGCATTGTGTGCTGGTTACCAAGGTGTTGCAGATGATGACGTGTTACTGCTGTGGTGCATGGCATTGTGTGTTGGTTACCTAAGGCAAGGTGTTGCTGATGATGGCATGTTACTGCTGCGGTGCACGGCATTGTGTGTTGGTTACCTAAGGCAAGGTGTTGCTGATGATGGCATGTTACTGCTGCGGTGCACGGCATTGTGTGTTGGTTACCTAAGGCAAGGTGTTGCTGATGATGGCATGTTACTGCTGCGGTGCACGGCATTGTGTGTTGGTTACCTACAGCAGGCATTGGAGATGATGACATGTTACTGCTGTGGTGCACGGTATTGTGTGTTGGTTACCTAAGGCAAGGCGTTGCTGATGATGGCATGTTACTGCTGCGGTGCACGGCATTGTGTGCTGGTTACCAAGGTATTGCAGATGATGACGTGTTACTGCTGCGGTGCACGGCATTGTGTGCTGGTTACCAAGGTGTTGCAGATGATGACGTGTTACTGCTGTGGTGCATGGCATTGTGTGTTGGTTACCTAAGGCAAGGTGTTGCTGATGATGGCATGTTACTGCTGCGGTGCACGGCATTGTGTGTTGGTTACCTAAGGCAAGGTGTTGCTGATGATGGCATGTTACTGCTGCGGTGCACGGCATTGTGTGTTGGTTACCTAAGGCAAGGTGTTGCTGATGATGGCATGTTACTGCTGCGGTGCACGGCATTGTGTGTTGGTTACCTACAGCAGGCATTGGAGATGATGACATGTTACTGCTGTGGTGCACGGTATTGTGTGTTGGTTACCTAAGGCAAGGCGTTGCTGATGATGGCATGTTACTGCTGCGGTGCACGGCATTGTGTGTTGGTTACCTAAGGCAAGGCATTGCTGATGATGGCATGTTACTGCTGCGGTGCACGGCATTGTGTGTTGGTTACCTAAGGCAAGGTGTTGCTGATGATGGCATGTTACTGCTGTGGTGCACGGCATTGTGTGTTGGCTACCTAAGGCAAGGTGTTGCTGATGATGGCATGTTACTGCTGCGGTGCACGGCATTGTGTGTTGGTTACCTAAGGCAAGGTGTTGCTGATGATGGCATGTTACTGCTGCGGTGCATGGCATTGTGCGTTGGTTACCTAAGGCAAGGTGTTGCTGATGATGGCATGTTACTGCTGCGGTGCACGGCATTGTGTGCTGGTTACCTAAAGCAGGCATTGGAGATGATGACATGTTACTGCTGTGGTGCACGGTATTGTGTGTTGGTTACCTAAGGCAAGGCGTTGCTGATGATGGCATGTTACTGCTGCGGTGCACGGCATTGCGAGTGGGTTACCAAGATATTGCATATGATGATGGCATGTTACTGCTGTGGTGCACGGCATTGTGTGCTGGTTACCAAGGTATTGCAGATGACGACGTGTTACTGCTGCGGTGCACGACATTGTGTGCTGGTTACCTAAGGCAAGGCGTTGCTGATGATGACATGTTACTGCTGCGGTGCACGGCATTGTGTGCTGGTTACCTAAGGCAAGGCGTTGCTGATGATGACATATTACTGCTGCGGTGCACGGCATTGTGTGCTGGTTACCTAAGGCAAGGCATTGCAGATGGTGTCAGGAAAGCAGCCTCTATTTACCTTGTCTCGCAGGTCCTCAGCTTGCCGCAGACTCATTTTCAGGGTGTAGACATTATTCACCATGTCCTGGTGCTGCTCCAAAGCCTGCCTGCGATCATCTTCTAGATCCTGAATGTACAATTTTGTCTTCTCCGATGTCCCTTCTCTGGGCAAATTCTAAAGGGTTAGATAAAATATATACTAATGTAGCTGAAGACCTCTGCCAGATATAGTAATAATGTATATGTGGCCCTGCGCAACAGTATAACACACAGCTATGTGGCCCTGCGCAACAGTATAACACACAGCTATGTGGCCCTGCGCAACAGTATAACACACAGCTATGTGGCCCTGCGCAACAGTATAACACACAGCTATGTGGCCCTGCGCAACAGTATAACACACAGCTATGTGGTCCTGCGCAACAGTATAACACTCAGCTATGTGGCCCTGCGCTCCAGTATAACACTCAGCTATGTGGCCCTGCGCACCAGTATAACACTCAGCTATGTGGCCCTGCGCACCAGTATAACACTCAGCTATTTGGCCCTGCGCTCCAGTATAACACTCAGCTATGTGGCCCTGCGCACCAGTATAACACTCAGCTATGTGGTCCTGCTAACCAGTATAACACACAGCTATGTGGCCCTGCGCTCCAGTATAACACACAGCTATGTGGCCCTGCGCACCAGTATAACACACAGCTATGTGGCCCTGCGCACCAGTATAACACACAGCTATGTGGCCCTGCGCAACAGTATAACACACAGCTATGTGGCCCTGCGCACCAGTATAACACAGCTATGTGGCCCTGCGCACCAGTATAACACACAGCTATGTGGCCCTGCGCACCAGTATAACACAGCTATGTGGCCCTGCGCACCAGTATAACACTCAGCTATGTGGCCCTGCGCACCAGTATAACACTCAGCTATGTGGCCCTGCGCACCAGTATAACACTCAGCTATGTGGCCCTGCGCACCAGTATAACACAGCTATGTGGCCCTGCGCTCCAGTATAACACACAGCTATGTGGCCCTGCGCACCAGTATAACACAGCTATGTGGCCCTGCGCACCAGTATAACACACAGCTATGTGGCCCTGCGCACCAGTATAACACTCAGCTATGTGGCCCTGCGCACCAGTATAACACACAGCTATGTGGCCCTGCGCACCAGTATAACACACAGCTATGTGGCCCTGCGCACCAGTATAACACTCAGCTATGTGGCCCTGCGCACCAGTATAACACACAGCTATGTGGCCCTGCGCACCAGTATAACACTCAGCTATGTGGCCCGGCGCACCAGTATAACACACAGCTATGTGGCCCTGCGCACCAGTATAACACTCAGCTATGTGGCCCTGCGCACCAGTATAACACACAGCTATGTGGCCCTGCGCACCAGTATAACACTCAGCTATGTGGCCCGGCGAACCAGTATAACACACAGCTATGTGGCCCTGCGCACCAGTATAACAAAGCTATGTGGCCCTGCGCACCAGTATAACACTCAGCTATGTGGCCCTGCGCACCAGTATAACACTCAGCTATGTGGCCCTGCGCACCAGTATAACACACAGCTATGTGGCCCTGCGCTCCAGTATAACACACAGCTATGTGGCCCTGCGCACCAGTATAACACAGCTATGTGGCCCTGCGCACCAGTATAACACACAGCTATGTGGCCCTGCGCACCAGTATAACACACAGCTATGTGGCCCTGCGCACCAGTATAACACACAGCTATGTGGCCCTGCGCACCAGTATAACACACAGCTATGTGGCCCTGCGCACCAGTATAACACTCAGCTATGTGGCCCTGCGCACCAGTATAACACTCAGCTATGTGGCCCTGCGCTCCAGTATAACACACAGCTATGTGGCCCTGCGCACCAGTATAACACACAGCTATGCGGCCCTGCGCTCCAGTATAACACACAGCTATGTGGCCCTGCGCACCAGTATAACACACAGCTATGTGGCCCTGCGCACCAGTATAACACACAGCTATGTGGCCCTGCGCAACAGTATAACACACAGCTATGTGGCCCTGCGCACCAGTATAACACAGCTATGTGGCCCTGCGCACCAGTATAACACACAGCTATGTGGCCCTGCGCACCAGTATAACACAGCTATGTGGCCCTGCGCACCAGTATAACACTCAGCTATGTGGCCCTGCGCACCAGTATAACACTCAGCTATGTGGCCCTGCGCACCAGTATAACACTCAGCTATGTGGCCCTGCGCACCAGTATAACACAGCTATGTGGCCCTGCGCTCCAGTATAACACACAGCTATGTGGCCCTGCGCACCAGTATAACACAGCTATGTGGCCCTGCGCACCAGTATAACACACAGCTATGTGGCCCTGCGCACCAGTATAACACTCAGCTATGTGGCCCTGCGCACCAGTATAACACACAGCTATGTGGCCCTGCGCACCAGTATAACACACAGCTATGTGGCCTTGCGCACCAGTATAACACTCAGCTATGTGGCCCTGCGCACCAGTATAACACACAGCTATGTGGCCCTGCGCACCAGTATAACACTCAGCTATGTGGCCCGGCGCACCAGTATAACACACAGCTATGTGGCCCTGCGCACCAGTATAACAAAGCTATGTGGCCCTGCGCACCAGTATAACACTCAGCTATGTGGCCCTGCGCACCAGTATAACACAGCTATGTGGCCCTGCGCACCAGTATAACACACAGCTATGTGGCCCTGCGCTCCAGTATAACACACAGCTATGTGGCCCTGCGCACCAGTATAACACAGCTATGTGGCCCTGCGCACCAGTATAACACACAGCTATGTGGCCCTGCGCACCAGTATAACACACAGCTATGTGGCCCTGCGCACCAGTATAACACACAGCTATGTGGCCCTGCGCACCAGTATAACACACAGCTATGTGGCCCTGCGCACCAGTATAACACTCAGCTATGTGGCCCTGCGCACCAGTATAACACACAGCTATGTGGCCCTGCGCACCAGTATAACACTCAGCTATGTGGCCCTGCGCACCAGTATAACACACAGCTATGTGGCCCTGCGCACCAGTATAACAAAGCTATGTGGCCCTACGCACCAGTATAACACTCAGCTATGTGGCCCTGCGCACCAGTATAACACTCAGCTATGTGGCCCTGCGCACCAGTATAACACTCAGCTTCCCTTCTCCTGGACACATGGCTGACTGCAAGGTGGAGGCACTTAGCACAGCTGCCGCTACATCTGTGTACTTGCATAAACACGACGTGCAGTGGTGAACGCGGGGGATGGAGGACAGGTGCAGTGGTGAATTGGGGGATGGAGGACATGTGCAGGGGTGAATGGGGGGACGGAGGACAGGTGCAGTGGTGAATGGGGGGGATGGAAGATATATGCAGTGGTGAATGGGCAGGACAGAGGACAGGTGCGGTGGTGAATGGGTGGGACAGAGGACAGGTGCGGTGGTGAATGGGTGGGACGGAGGACAGGTGCAGTGGTGAATTGGGGGATGGAGGACAGGTGCAGTGGTGAATGGGGGGGATGGAGGACAGGTGCGGTGGTGAATGGGGGGATGGAGGACAGGTGCGGTGGTGAATGGGGGGGATGGAGGACAGGTGCGGTGGTGAATAGGTGGGACAGAGGACAGGTGCGGTGGTGAATGGGTGGGACGGAGGACAGGTGCAGTGGTGAATGGGGGGATGGAGGACAGGTGCAGTGGTGAATGGGGGGGATGGAGGACAGGTGCGGTGGTGAATGGGGGGATGGAGGACAGGTGCGGTGGTGAATGGGGGAGATGGAGGACAGGTGCGGTGGTGAATGGGGGGATGGAGGACAGGTGCAGTGGTGAATGGGGGGGATGGAAGATATATGCAGTGGTAAATGGGCAGGACAGAGGACAGGTGCGGTGGTGAATGGGTGGGACAGAGGACAGGTGCGGTGGTGAAAGGGTGGGACGGAGGACAGGTGCAGTGGTGAATTGGGGGATGGAGGACAGGTGCAGTGGTGAATGGGGGGACGGAGGACAGGTGCAGTGGTGAATGGGGGGATGGAGGACAGGTGCGGTGGTGAATGGGGGGGATGGAGGACAGGTGCAGTGGTGAATGGGGGGGATGGAAGATATATGCAGTGGTGAATGGGCAGGACAGAGGACAGGTGCGGTGGTGAATGGGTGGGACGGAGGACAGGTGCAGTGGTGAATTGGGGGATGGAGGACAGGTGCAGTGGTGAATGGGGGGGATGGAGGACAGGTGCGGTGGTGAATGGGGGGATGGAGGACAGGTGCGGTGGTGAATGGGGGGATGGAGGACAGGTGCGGTGGTGAATGGGGGGATGGAGGACAGGTGCGGTGGTGAATGGGGGGGATGGAGGACATGTGCAGTGGTGAATGGGGGGGATGGAGGACAGGTGCGGTGGTGAATGGGGGGGATGGAGGACATGTGCAGTGGTGAATGGGGGGACGGAGGACAGGTGCGGTGGTGAATGGGGGGATGGAGGACAGGTGCGGTGGTGAATGGGGGGGATGGAGGACAGGTGCAGTAGTGAATGGGGGGGATGGAAGATATATGCAGTGGTGAATGGGCAGGACAGAGGACAGGTGCGGTGGTGAATGGGTGGGACAGAGGACAGGTGCGGTGGTGAATGGGTGGGACGGAGGACAGGTGCGGTGGTGAATGGGTGGGACGGAGGACAGGTGCAGTGGTGAATGGGGGGGATGGAGGACAGGTGCAGTGGTGAATTGGGGGATGGAGGACAGGTGCAGTGGTGAATGGGGGGATGGAGGACAGGTGCAGTGATGAATTGGGGGATGGAGGACAGGTGCAGTGGTGAATGGGGGGGATGGAGGACAGGTGCGGTGGTGAATTGGGGGATGGAGGACAGGTGCAGTGGTGAATGGGGGGATGGAGGACAGGTGCGGTGGTGAATGGGGGGGATGGAGGACAGGTGTGGTGGTGAATGGGGGGATGGAGGACAGGTGCGGTGGTGAATGGGGGGACGGAGGACAGGTGCGGTGGTGAATGGGGGGGATGGAGGACTGGTGCAGTGGTGAATGGGGGGGATGGAGGATATATGCAGTGGTGAATGGGCGGGACAGAGGACAGGTGCGGTGGTGAATGGGGGGGATGGAGGACAGGTGCGGTGGTGAATGGGTGGGACAGAGGACAGGTGCGGTGGTGAATGGGATGGGATGGAATACAGGTGCGGTGGTGAATGGGGGGACGGAGGACAGGTGCGGTGGTGAATGGGGGGATGGAGGACAGGTGCGGTGGTGAATGGGTGGGACAGAGGACAGGTGCGGTGGGGAATGGGTGGGACAGAGGACAGGTGCGGTGGTGAATGGGTGGGACAGAGGACAGGTGCGGTGGTGAATGGGGGGGATGGAGGACAGGTGCGGTGGTGAATGGGTGGGACAGAGGACAGGTGCGGTGGTGAATGGGTGGGACAGAGGACAGGTGCGGTGGTGAATGGGTGGGACAGAGGACAGGTGCGGTGGTGAATGGGGGGACGGAGGACAGGTGCGGTGGTGAATGGGTGGGACAGATGGAGGACAGGTGCGGTGGTGAATGGGTGGGACAGAGGACAGGTGCAGTGGTGAATGGGGGGGATGGAGGACAGGTGCAGTGGTGAATGGGTGGGACAGATGGAGGACAGGTGCGGTGGTGAATGGGTGGGACAGAGGACAGGTGCGGTGGTGAATAGGTGGGACAGAGGACAGGTGCGGTGGTGAATGGGGGGGATGGAGGACAGGTGCGGTGGTGAATGGGCGGGACAGAGGACAGGTGCGGTGGTGAATGGGGGGACGGTGGACAGGTGCGGTGGTGAATGGGGGGATGGAGGACAGGTGCGGTGGTGAATGGGGGGGATGGAGTACAGGTGCGGTGGTGAATGGGTGGGACAGAGGACAGGTGCGGTGGGGAATGGGTGGGACAGAGGACAGGTGCGGTGGGGAATGGGTGGGACAGAGGACAGGTGCGGTGGGGAATGGGTGGGACAGAGGACAGGTGCAGTGGTGAATGGGTGGGACAGAGGACAGGTGCGGTGGTGAATGGGTGGGACAGAGGACAGGTGCGGTGGGGAATGGGTGGGACAGAGGACAGGTGCGGTGGTGAATGGGCGGGACAGAGGACAGGTGCGGTGGTGAATGGGGGGACGGTGGACAGGTGCGGTGGTGAATGGGGGGATGGAGGACAGGTGCGGTGGTGAATGGGGGGGATGGAGGACAGGTGCGGTGGGGAATGGGTGGGACAGAGGACAGGTGCGGTGGGGAATGGGTGGGACAGAGGACAGGTGCGGTGGGGAATGGGTGGGACAGAGGACAGGTGCGGTGGTGAATGGGTAGGACAGAGGACAGGTGCGGTGGTGAATGGGTAGGACAGAGGACAGGTGCGGTGGTGAATGGGTAGGACAGAGGACAGGTGCGGTGGTGAATGGGGGGGACAGAGGACAGGTGCGGTGGTGAATGGGGCGGCGCTCTCTACCTGCAGAGGGCTCTCCAGCTCCTGGATCTTGGCTCTCAGCAGCTCGTTCTCCCTCTGCAGCTCATACATGACATCCTGGCTGGGTTTTTTCTCCATAGCGTTCTTTAATTTCAGTGTATGTTTCCTCTCCAGCTTACAGTCATCCTCGGCCTTCATCAGGCTGTGCTTCAGTTTCTCTATCTGCATTCAATTGGGAAAAGAAATGGAAAAAGTTTAAAGAGACAGTCACCTATAGGTCACCTATAGGTTATACTGTACATGGCACGCTGGGACTTGCAGTCCTTCATCATCTGCACGTCTACAGGATGGCTACTTCTGAAGAAAAAATCCAATGTATAACATACAAAATGTTTGTTTTAGATTTGATTGTCACAAACTGAAAGAAATATCCAAGGATACAGCATGTAAATGAAGTAACTGTATAATACAGGTTGAACTCGATGGACAATTTGTCTTTTTTTAACCTCATCAACTATGTTACACTGGGGCAGATGTACTAAGCCTGGAGAAGTGATAAAGCAGTGATAAGTGCAAGGTGATAACGCACCAGCCAGTCATTACATGTTTGGAAAATCACAGTTAGCAGCTGATTGGCTGGTGTGTTATCGCCTTCTGCTTATCACTGCTTTATCACAATAATATGGTGACAGATTTGATCTATCCACCCCTTGCCCCAGTCACCGGGAAGTCAGGAGAATGATGAATAGATTAGTATAAGGAGCAGCTGTCCGCACGGAGATCTTATGCTTGTTAGACCTGAGCCGTAACGGCTGCAGTTTTCTATCCACCAATCACTGTAGTGATCTATCCATCCAGAGTCCTAGGTGATAAGAGAGAACAGTAACCAGCACTGCATTCTGGATCAGCTAGTATATATCCTAGGGATGAAAGTTACGACTGTTCTGTAGCAAAATACCAAAATTAGTTTGGGTGATGCAATGAAATATGCGTCTGCGTTACACCGGGAGAGAGCAGTAGTATATGTGCCTGGGTTATACCGGGAGAGAGCAGTAGTATATGTGCCTGGGTTACACCGGGAGAGAGCAGTAGTATATGTGCCTGGGTTACAGCAGGAGAGAACAGTAGTATATGTGCCTGGGTTATACCGGGAGAGAGCAGTAGTATATGTGCCTGGGTTATACTGGGAGAGAGCAGTAGTATATGTGCCTGGGTTACACCGGGAGAGAGCAGTAGTATATGTGCCTAGGTTACAGCAGGAGAGAACAGTAGTATATGTGCCTGGGTTACAGCAGGAGAGAGCAGTAGTATATGTGCCTGGGTTACAGCAGGAGAGAACAGTAGTATATGTGCCTAGGTTACAGCAGGAGAGAACAGTAGTATATGTGCCTGGGTTATACCGGGAGAGAGCAGTAGTATATGTGTCTGGGTTACACCAGGAGAGAGCAGTAGTATATGTGCCTGGGTTACACCGGGAGAGAGCAGTAGTATATGTGCCTGGGTTACAGCAGGAGAGAACAGTAGTATATGTGCCTGGGTTATACCGGGACAGAGCAGTAGTACATGTACCTGGGTTACACCGGGAGAGAGCAGTAGTATATGTGCCTGGGTTACACTGGGAGAGAGCAGTAGTATATGTGCCTGGGTTATACCGGGAGAGAGCAGTAGTATATGTGCCTGGGTTATACCATGAGAGAACAGTAGTATATGTGTCTGGGTTACACCAGGAGAGAGCAGTAGTATATGCGTCTGCGTTACACCGGGAGAGAGCAGTAGTATATGTGTCTGGGTTACACCAGGAGAGAGCAGTAGTATATGCGTCTGCGTTACACCGGGAGAGAGCAGTGGTATATGTGCCTGGGTTACACTGGGAGAGAGCAGTAGTATATGTGCCTGGGTTACAGCAGGAGAGAGCAGTAGTATATGTGCCTGGGTTACACTGGGAGAGAGCAGTAGTATATGTGCCTGGGTTACACTGGGAGAGAGCAGTAGTATATGTGCCTGGGTTACAGCAGGAGAGAGCAGTAGTATATGTGCCTCGGTTATACCGGGAGAGAGCAGTAGTATATGTGCCTGGGTTACAGCAGGAGAGAGCAGTAGTATATGTGCCTGGGTTACACTGGGAGAGAGCAGTAGTATATGTGCCTGGGTTACAGCAGGAGAGAACAGTAGTATATGTGCCTGGGTTATACCGGGAGAAAGCAGTACTATATGTGCCTGGGTTACACCGGGAGAGAGCAGTAGTATATGTGCCTGGGTTACAGCAGGAGAGAGCAGTAGTATATGTGCCTGGGTTACACTGGGAGAGAGCAGTAGTATATGTGCCTGGGTTACACTGGGAGAGAGCAGTAGTATATGTGCCTGGGTTACAGCAGGAGAGAGCAGTAGTATATGTGCCTGGGTTATACCGGGAGAGAGCAGTAGTATATGTGCCTGGGTTACAGCAGGAGAGAGCAGTAGTATATGTGCCTGGGTTACAGCAGGAGAGAGCAGTAGTATATGTGCCTGGGTTACACTGGGAGAGAGCAGTAGTATATGTGCCTGGGTTACACTGGGAGAGAGCAGTAGTATATGTGCCTGGGTTACAGCAGGAGAGAGCAGTAGTATATGTGCCTGGGTTATACCGGGAGAGAGCAGTAGTATATGTGCCTGGGTTACAGCAGGAGAGAACAGTAGTATATGTGCCTGGGTTACACCATGAGAGAGCAGTAGTATATGTGCCTGGGTTACAGCAGGAGAGAACAGTAGTATATGTGCCTGGGTTATACCGGGAGAAAGCAGTACTATATTTGCCTGGGTTACACCGGGAGAGAGCAGTAGTATATGTGCCTGGGTTACAGCAGGAGAGAGCAGTAGTATATGTGCCTGGGTTACACTGGGAGAGAGCAGTAGTATATGTGCCTGGGTTACACCGGGAGAGAGCAGTAGTATATGTGCATGGGTTACAGCAGGAGAGAGCACTAGTATATGTGCCTGGGTTACACTGGGAGAGAGCAGTAGTATATGTGCCTGGGTTACACTGGGAGAGAGCAGTAGAATATGTGCCTGGGTTACAGCAGGAGAGAGCAGTAGTATATGTGCCTGGGTTACAGCAGGAGAGAGCAGTAGTATATGTGCCTGGGTTACACTGGGAGAGAGCAGTAGTATGTGTGTCTGGGTTACACCGGGAGAGAGCAGTAGTATATGTGCCTGGGTTACACCGGGAGAGAGCAGTAGTATATGTGCCTGGGTTACAGCAGGAGAGAGCACTAGTATATGTGCCTGGGTTACAGCAGGAGAGAGCAGTAGTATATGTGCCTGGGTTACAGCAGGAGAGAGCAGTAGTATATGTGCCTGGGTTACACTGGGAGAGAGCAGTAGTATATGTGCCTGGGTTACAGCAGGAGAGAGCAGTAGTATATGTGCCTGGGTTACAGCAGGAGAGAGAGCAGTAGTATATGTGCCTGGGTTACACTGGGAGAGAGCAGTAGTATATGTGTCTGGGTTACACCGGGAGAGAGCAGTAGTATATGTGCCTGGGTTATACCGGGAGAGAGCAGTAGTATATGTGCCTGGGTTACAGCAGGAGAGAACAGTAGTATATGTGCCTGGGTTACACCATGAGAGAGCAGTAGTATATGTGCCTGGGTTATACCATGAGAGAACAGTAGTATATGTGCCTGGGTTACACCATGAGAGAGCAGTAGTATATGTGCCTGGGTTACACCATGAGAGAGCAGTAGTATATGTGCCTGGGTTATACCATGAGAGAACAGTAGTATATGTGCCTGGGTTACACCATGAGAGAGCAGTAGTATATGTGCCTGGGTTATCACCATGAGAGAACAGTAGTATATGTGCCTGGGTTACACCATGAGAGAGCAGTAGTATATGTGCCTGGATTACACCATGAGAGAGCAGTAGTATATGTGCCTGGGTTACAGCAGGAGAGAACAGTAGTATATGTGCCTGGGTTACACCATGAGAGAGCAGTAGTATATGTGCCTGGGTTACACCATGAGAGAGCAGTAGTATATGTGCCTGGGTTACAGCAGGAGAGAACAGTAGTATATGTGCCTGGGTTATACCGGGAGAGAGCAGTACTAAATGTGCCTGGGTTACACCGGGAGAGAGCAGTAGTATATGTGCCTGGGTTACAGCAGGAGAGAGCAGTAGTATATGTGCCTGGGTTACAGCAGGAGAGAGCAGTAGTATATGTGCCTGGGTTACACTGGGTGAGAGCAGTAGTATATGTGCCTGGGTTACACCATGAGAGAGCAGCAGTATATGTGCCTGGGTTATACCATGAGAGAACAGTAGTATATGTGCCTGGGTTACACCATGAGAGAGCAGTAGTATATGTACCTGGGTTACAGCAGGAGAGAACAGTAGTATATGTGCCTGGGTTACACAATGAGAGAGCAGTAGTATATGTGCCTGGGTTATACCATGAGAGAACAGTAGTATATGTGTCTGGGTTACACCAGGAGAGAGCAGTAGTATATGTGCCTGGGTTATACCGGGAGAGAGCAGTAGTATATGTGCCTGGGTTACAGCAGGAGAGAACAGTAGTATATGTGCCTGGGTTACACCATGAGAGAGCAGTAGTATATGTGCCTGGGTTACAGCAGGAGAGAGCAGTACTATATGTGCCTGGGTTACACCGGGAGAGAGCAGTAGTATATGTGCCTGGGTTACAGCAGGAGAGAGCAGTAGTATATGTGCCTGAGTTACAGCAGGAGAGAGCAGTAGTATATGTGCCTGGGTTACACTGGGAGAGAGCAGTAGTATATGTGCCTGGGTTACAGCAGGAGAGAGCAGTAGTATATGTGCCTGGGTTATACCGGGAGAGAGCAGTAGTATATGTGCCTGGGTTACACCATGAGAGAGCAGTAGTATATGTGCCTGGGGGAGAGAGCAGTAGTATATGCGCCTGGGCAGTAGCGGATCTTGCCACGGGCAAGCAGGACTTTTGCCCGGGGCGCCGCCTTCCGGAGGGCGATGGCGCCATCTGGAGGGCGCTGCACCATGGCAAGATACGCTACTGCTGTGCCCCCCGCTGGTTCCCCGCTGTGAAGGGAACTAGACGATACGCGTCTAGTTTCCCTTTGTGGAGAGGACCTTTGCTGTGCGGTGCGCGATGACGTCATCGCGCACCGCACAGCATTGTGGGACTGACACAGACGCTAGGGGTCATAATTGACCTCTAGTGTCTGTCTATCCCAGATCCGAGGAGAGGTGCAGGCACATACTGACCTCCAGCAGGAAGGAGACGCTGGCACAGTGCCCGGTGCTCCCTATACTGACATGCCCTGGCTCAGTGTGGTGCAGGTACATACTGACCTCCAGCAGGAAGGAGACGCTGGCACAGTGCCCGGTGCTCCCTATACTGACATGCCCTGGCTCAGTGTGGTGCAGGTACATACTGACCTCCAGCAGGAAGGAGACGCTGGCACAGTGCCCGGTGCTCCCTATACTGACATGCCCTGGCTCAGTGTGGTGCAGATACATACTGACCTCCAGCAGGAAGGAGACGCTGGCACAGTGCCCGGTGCTCCCTATACTGACATGCCCTGGCTCAGTGTGGTGCAGGCACATACTGACCTCCAGCAGGAAGGAGACGCAGGCACAGTGCCCGGTGCTCCCTATACTGACATGCCCTGGCTCAGTGTGGTGCAGGCACATACTGACCTCCAGCAGGAAGGAGACGCTGGCACAGTGCCCGGTGCTCCCTATACTGACATGCCCTGGCTCAGTGTGGTGCAGGTACATACTGACCTCCAGCAGGAAGGAGACGCTGGCACAGTGCCCGGTGCTCCCTATACTGACATGCCCTGGCTCAGTGTGGTGCAGGTACATACTGACCTCCAGCAGGAAGGACACGCTGGCACAGTGCCCGGTGCTCCCTATACTGACATGCCCTGGCTCAGTGTGGTGCAGGCACATACTGACCTCCAGCAGGAAGGAGACGCTGGCACAGTGCCCGGTGCTCCCTATACTGACATGCCCTGGCTCAGTGTGGTGCAGGCACATACTGACCTCCAGCAGGAAGGACACGCTGGCACAGTGCCCGGTGCTTCCTATACTGACATGCCCTGGCTCAGTGTGGTGCAGGTACATACTGACCTCCAGCAGGAAGGGCACGCTGGCACAGTGCCCGGTGCTCCCTATACTGACATGCCCTGGCTCAGTGTGGTGCAGGTACATACTGACCTCCAGCAGGAAGGAGACGCTGGCACAGTGCCCGGTACTCCCTATACTGACATGCCCTGGCTCAGTGTGGTGCAGGCACATACTGACCTCCAGCAGGAAGGGCACGCTGGCACAGTGCCCGGTGCTTCCTATACTGACATGCCCTGGCTCAGTGTGGTGCAGGCACATACTGACCTCCAGCAGGAAGGAGACGCTGGCACAGTGCCCGGTGCTCCCTATACTGACATGCCCTGGCTCAGTGTGGTGCAGGCACATACTGACCTCCAGCAGGAAGGAGACGCTGGCACAGTGCCCGGTGCTCCCTATATTGACATGCCCTGGCTCAGTGTGGTGCAGGCACATACTGACCTCCAGCAGGAAGGGCACGCTGGCACAGTGCCCGGTGCTCCCTATACTGACATGCCCTGGCTCAGTGTGGTGCAGGTACATACTGACCTCCAGCAGGAAGGAGACGCTGGCACAGTGCCCGGTGCTCCCTATACTGACATGCCCTGGCTCAGTGTGGTGCAGGAACATACTGACATCCAGCAGGTAGAACACGCTGGCACAGTACCCGGTGCTCCCTATACTGACATGCCCTGGCTCAGTGTGGTGCAGGTACATACTGACCTCCAGCAGGAAGGACACGCTGGCACAGTGCCCGGTGCTCCCTATACTGACATGCCCTGGCTCAGTGTGGTGCAGGAACATACTGACCTCCAGCAGGAAGGAGACGCTGGCACAGTGCCCGGTGCTCCCTATACAGACATGCCCTGGCTCAGTGTGGTGCAGGAACATACTGACCTCCAGCAGGAAGGAGACGCTGGCACAGTGCCCGGTGCTCCCTATACTGACATGCCCTGGCTCAGTGTGATGCAGGTACATACTGACCTCCAGCAGGAAGGGCACGCTGGCACAGTGCCCGGTGCTCCCTATACTGACATGCCCTGGCTCAGTGTGGTGCAGGTACATACTGACCTCCAGCAGGAAGGGCACGCTGGCACAGTGCCCGGTGCTCCCTATACTGACATGCCCTGGCTCAGTGTGGTGCAGGCACATACTGACCTCCAGCAGGAAGTACACGCTGGCACAGTGCCCGGTGCTCCCTATACTGACATGCCCTGGCTCAGTGTGGTGCAGGCACATACTGACCTCCAGCAGGAAGGGCACGCTGGCACAGTGCCCGGTGCTCCCTATACTGACATGCCCTGGCTCAGTGTGGTGCAGGCACATACTGACCTCCAGCAGGAAGGGCACGCTGGCACAGTGCCCGGTGCTCCCTATACTGACATGCCCTGGCTCAGTGTGGTGCAGGTACATACTGACCTCCAGCAGGAAGGAGACGCTGGCACAGTGCCCGGTGCTCCCTATACTGACATGCCCTGGCTCAGTGTGGTGCAGATACATACTGACCTCCAGCAGGAAGGAGACGCTGGCACAGTGCCCGGTGCTCCCTATACTGACATGCCCTGGCTCAGTGTGGTGCAGGCACATACTGACCTCCAGCAGGAAGGAGACGCAGGCACAGTGCCCGGTGCTCCCTATACTGACATGCCCTGGCTCAGTGTGGTGCAGGCACATACTGACCTCCAGCAGGAAGGAGACGCTGGCACAGTGCCCGGTGCTCCCTATACTGACATGCCCTGGCTCAGTGTGGTGCAGGTACATACTGACCTCCAGCAGGAAGGGCACGCTGGCACAGTGCCCGGTGCTCCCTATACTGACATGCCCTGGTTCAGTGTGGTGCAGGTACATACTGACCTCCAGCAGGAAGGGCACGCTGGCACAGTGCCCGGTGCTCCCTATACTGACATGCCCTGGCTCAGTGTGGTGCAGGTACATACTGACCTCCAGCAGGAAGGACACGCTGGCACAGTGCCCGGTGCTCCCTATACTGACATGCCCTGGCTCAGTGTGATGCAGGTACATACTGACCTCCAGCAGGAAGGAGACGCTGGCACAGTGCCCGGTGCTCCCTATACTGACATGCCCTGGCTCAGTGTGGTGCAGGTACATACTGACCTCCAGCAGGAAGGAGACGCTGGCACAGTGCCCGGTGCTCCCTATACTGACATGCCCTGGCTCAGTGTGGTGCAGGCACATACTGACCTCCAGCAGGAAGGAGACGCTGGCACAGTGCCCGGTGCTCCCTATACTGACATGCCCTGGCTCAGTGTGGTGCAGGTACATACTGACCTCCAGCAGGAAGGAGACGCTGGCACAGTGCCCTGTGCTCCCTATACTGACATGCCCTGGCTCAGTGTGGTGCAGGCACATACTGACCTCCAGCAGGAAGGAGACGCTGGCACAGTGCCCGGTGCTCCCTATACTGACATGCCCTGGCTCAGTGTGGTGCAGGTACATACTGACCTCCAGCAGGAAGGACACGCTGGCACAGTGCCCGGTGCTCCCTATACTGACATGCCCTGGCTCAGTGTGGTGCAGGTACATACTGACCTCCAGCAGGAAGGACACGCTGGCACAGTGCCCGGTGCTCCCTATACTGACATGCCCTGGCTCAGTGTGGTGCAGGTACATACTGACCTCCAGCAGGAAGGAGACGCTGGCACAGTGCCCGGTGCTCCCTATACTGACATGCCCTGGCTCAGTGTGGTGCAGGTACATACTGACCTCCAGCAGGAAGGGCACGCTGGCACAGTGCCCGGTGCTCCCTATACTGACATGCCCTGGCTCAGTGTGGTGCAGGCACATACTGACCTCCAGCAGGAAGGAGACGCTGGCACAGTGCCCGGTGCTCCCTATACTGACATGCCCTGGCTCAGTGTGGTGCAGGTACATACTGACCTCCAGTAGGAAGGAGACGCTGGCACAGTGCCCGGTGCTCCCTATACTGACATGCCCTGGCTCAGTGTGGTGCAGGTACATACTGACCTCCAGCAGGAAGGGCACGCTGGCACAGTGCCCGGTGCTCCCTATACTGACATGCCCTGGCTCAGTGTGGTGCAGGCACATACTGACCTCCAGCAGGAAGGAGACGCTGGCACAGTGCCCGGTGCTCCCTATACTGACATGCCCTGGCTCAGTGTGGTGCAGGCACATACTGACCTCCAGCAGGAAGGAGACGCTGGCACAGTGCCCGGTGCTCCCTATACTGACATGCCCTGGCTCAGTGTGGTGCAGGAACATACTGACCTCCAGCAGGAAGGGCACGCTGGCACAGTGCCCGGTGCTCCCTATACTGACATGCCCTGGCTCAGTGTGGTGCAGGTACATACTGACCTCCAGCAGGAAGGACACGCTGGCACAGTGCCCGGTGCTCCCTATACTGACATGCCCTGGCTCAGTGTGGTGCAGGTACATACTGACCTCCAGCAGGAAGGACACGCTGGCACAGTGCCCGGTGCTCCCTATACTGACATGCCCTGGCTCAGTGTGGTGCAGGCACATACTGACCTCCAGCAGGAAGGAGACGCTGGCACAGTGCCCGGTGCTCCCTATACTGACATGCCCTGGCTCAGTGTGGTGCAGGAACATACTGACCTCCAGCAGGAAGGAGACGCTGGTACAGTGCCCGGTGCTCCCTATACTGACATGCCCTGGCTCAGTGTGGTGCAGGTACATACTGACCTCCAGTAGGAAGGAGACGCTGGCACAGTGCCCGGTGCTCCCTATACTGACATGCCCTGGCTCAGTGTGGTGCAGGTACATACTGACCTCCAGCAGGAAGGGCACGCTGGCACAGTGCCCGGTGCTCCCTATACTGACATGCCCTGGCTCAGTGTGGTGCAGGCACATACTGACCTCCAGCAGGAAGGAGACGCTGGCACAGTGCCCGGTGCTCCCTATACTGACATGCCCTGGCTCAGTGTGGTGCAGGCACATACTGACCTCCAGCAGGAAGGAGACGCTGGCACAGTGCCCGGTGCTCCCTATACTGACATGCCCTGGCTCAGTGTGGTGCAGGAACATACTGACCTCCAGCAGGAAGGGCACGCTGGCACAGTGCCCGGTGCTCCCTATACTGACATGCCCTGGCTCAGTGTGGTGCAGGTACATACTGACCTCCAGCAGGAAGGACACGCTGGCACAGTGCCCGGTGCTCCCTATACTGACATGCCCTGGCTCAGTGTGGTGCAGGTACATACTGACCTCCAGCAGGAAGGACACGCTGGCACAGTGCCCGGTGCTCCCTATACTGACATGCCCTGGCTCAGTGTGGTGCAGGCACATACTGACCTCCAGCAGGAAGGAGACGCTGGCACAGTGCCCGGTGCTCCCTATACTGACATGCCCTGGCTCAGTGTGGTGCAGGAACATACTGACCTCCAGCAGGAAGGAGACGCTGGTACAGTGCCCGGTGCTCCCTATACTGACATGCCCTGGCTCAGTGTGGTGCAGGTACATACTGACCTCCAGCAGGAAGGAGACGCTGGCACAGTGCCCGGTACTCCCTATACTGACATGCCCTGGCTCAGTGTGGTGCAGGTACATACTGACCTCCAGCAGGAAGGAGACGCTGGCACAGTGCCCGGTGCTCCCTATACTGACATGCCCTGGCTCAGTGTGGTGCAGGAACATACTGACCTCCAGCAGGAAGGAGACGCTGGCGCAGTGCCCGGTGCTCCCTATACTGACATGCCCTGGCTCAGTGTGGTGCAGGAACATACTAACCTCCAGCATGAAGGAGACGCTGGCACAGTGCCCAATACTCCCTATACTGACATGCCCTGGCTCAGTGTGGTGCAGGTACATACTGACCTCCAGCAGGATGGAGACGCTGGCACAGTGCCCGGTGCTCCCTATACTGACATGCCCTGGCTCAGTGTGGTGCAGGTACATACTGACCTCCAGCAGGAAGGAGACGCTGGCACAGTGCCCGGTGCTCCCTATACTGACATGCCCTGGCTCAGTGTGGTGCAGGTACATACTGACCTCCAGCAGGAAGGAGACGCTGGCACAGTGCCCGGTGCTCCCTATACTGACATGCCCTGGCTCAGTGTGGTGCAGGAACATACTGACCTCCAGCAGGAAGGGCACGCTGGCACAGTGCCCGGTGCTCCCTATACTGACATGCCCTGGCTCAGTGTGGTGCAGGTACATACTGACCTCCAGCAGGAAGGGCACGCTGGCACAGTGCCCGGTGCTCCCTATACTGACATGCCCTGGCTCAGTGTGGTGCAGGCACATACTGACCTCCAGCAGGAAGGAGACGCTGGCACAGTGCCCGGTGCTCCCTATACTGACATGCCCTGGCTCAGTGTGGTGCAGGTACATACTGACCTCCAGTAGGAAGGAGACGCTGGCACAGTGCCCGGTGCTCCCTATACTGACATGCCCTGGCTCAGTGTGGTGCAGGTACATACTGACCTCCAGCAGGAAGGGCACGCTGGCACAGTGCCCGGTGCTCCCTATACTGACATGCCCTGGCTCAGTGTGGTGCAGGCACATACTGACCTCCAGCAGGAAGGAGACGCTGGCACAGTGCCCGGTGCTCCCTATACTGACATGCCCTGGCTCAGTGTGGTGCAGGCACATACTGACCTCCAGCAGGAAGGAGACGCTGGCACAGTGCCCGGTGCTCCCTATACTGACATGCCCTGGCTCAGTGTGGTGCAGGAACATACTGACCTCCAGCAGGAAGGGCACGCTGGCACAGTGCCCGGTGCTCCCTATACTGACATGCCCTGGCTCAGTGTGGTGCAGGTACATACTGACCTCCAGCAGGAAGGACACGCTGGCACAGTGCCCGGTGCTCCCTATACTGACATGCCCTGGCTCAGTGTGGTGCAGGTACATACTGACCTCCAGCAGGAAGGACACGCTGGCACAGTGCCCGGTGCTCCCTATACTGACATGCCCTGGCTCAGTGTGGTGCAGGCACATACTGACCTCCAGCAGGAAGGAGACGCTGGCACAGTGCCCGGTGCTCCCTATACTGACATGCCCTGGCTCAGTGTGGTGCAGGAACATACTGACCTCCAGCAGGAAGGAGACGCTGGTACAGTGCCCGGTGCTCCCTATACTGACATGCCCTGGCTCAGTGTGGTGCAGGTACATACTGACCTCCAGCAGGAAGGAGACGCTGGCACAGTGCCCGGTACTCCCTATACTGACATGCCCTGGCTCAGTGTGGTGCAGGTACATACTGACCTCCAGCAGGAAGGAGACGCTGGCACAGTGCCCGGTGCTCCCTATACTGACATGCCCTGGCTCAGTGTGGTGCAGGAACATACTGACCTCCAGCAGGAAGGAGACGCTGGCGCAGTGCCCGGTGCTCCCTATACTGACATGCCCTGGCTCAGTGTGGTGCAGGAACATACTAACCTCCAGCATGAAGGAGACGCTGGCACAGTGCCCAATACTCCCTATACTGACATGCCCTGGCTCAGTGTGGTGCAGGTACATACTGACCTCCAGCAGGATGGAGACGCTGGCACAGTGCCCGGTGCTCCCTATACTGACATGCCCTGGCTCAGTGTGGTGCAGGTACATACTGACCTCCAGCAGGAAGGAGACGCTGGCACAGTGCCCGGTGCTCCCTATACTGACATGCCCTGGCTCAGTGTGGTGCAGGTACATACTGACCTCCAGCAGGAAGGAGACGCTGGCACAGTGCCCGGTGCTCCCTATACTGACATGCCCTGGCTCAGTGTGGTGCAGGAACATACTGACCTCCAGCAGGAAGGGCACGCTGGCACAGTGCCCGGTGCTCCCTATACTGACATGCCCTGGCTCAGTGTGGTGCAGGTACATACTGACCTCCAGCAGGAAGGGCACGCTGGCACAGTGCCCGGTGCTCCCTATACTGACATGCCCTGGCTCAGTGTGGTGCAGGTACATACTGACCTCCAGCAGGAAGGAGACGCTGGCACAGTGCCCGGTGCTCCCTATACTGACATGCCCTGGCTCAGTGTGGTGCAGGCACATACTGACCTCCAGCAGGAAGGACACGCTGGCACAGTGCCCGGTGCTCCCTATACTGACATGCCCTGGCTCAGTGTGGTGCAGGCACATACTGACCTCCAGCAGGAAGGAGACGCTGGCACAGTGCCCGGTGCTCCCTATACTGACATGCCCTGGCTCAGTGTGGTGCAGGTACATACTGACCTCCAGCAGGAAGGAGACGCTGGCACAGTGCCCGGTGCTCCCTATACTGACATGCCCTGGCTCAGTGTGGTGCAGGCACATACTGACCTCCAGCAGGAAGGACACGCTGGCACAGTGCCCGGTGCTTCCTATACTGACATGCCCTGGCTCAGTGTGGTGCAGGTACATACTGACCTCCAGCAGGAAGGGCACGCTGGCACAGTGCCCGGTGCTCCCTATACTGACATGCCCTGGCTCAGTGTGGTGCAGGTACATACTGACCTCCAGCAGGAAGGAGACGCTGGCACAGTGCCCGGTACTCCCTATACTGACATGCCCTGGCTCAGTGTGGTGCAGGCACATACTGACCTCCAGCAGGAAGGGCACGCTGGCACAGTGCCCGGTGCTTCCTATACTGACATGCCCTGGCTCAGTGTGGTGCAGGCACATACTGACCTCCAGCAGGAAGGAGACGCTGGCACAGTGCCCGGTGCTCCCTATACTGACATGCCCTGGCTCAGTGTGGTGCAGGTACATACTGACCTCCAGCAGGAAGGAGACGCTGGCACAGTGCCCGGTGCTCCCTATACTGACATGCCCTGGCTCAGTGTGGTGCAGGCACATACTGACCTCCAGCAGGAAGGGCACGCTGGCACAGTGCCCGGTGCTTCCTATACTGACATGCCCTGGCTCAGTGTGGTGCAGGCACATACTGACCTCCAGCAGGAAGGAGACGCTGGCACAGTGCCCGGTGCTCCCTATACTGACATGCCCTGGCTCAGTGTGGTGCAGGTACATACTGACCTCCAGCAGGAAGGGCACGCTGGCACAGTGCCCGGTGCTCCCTATACTGACATGCCCTGGCTCAGTGTGGTGCAGGTACATACTGACCTCCAGCAGGAAGGACACGCTGGCACAGTGCCCGGTGCTCCCTATACTGACATGCCCTGGCTCAGTGTGGTGCAGGTACATACTATCCTCCAGCAGGAAGGAGACGCTGGCACAGTGCCCGGTGCTCCCTATACTGACATGCCCTGGCTCAGTGTGGTGCAGGCACATACTGACCTCCAGCAGGAAGGAGACGCTGGCACAGTGCCCGGTGCTCCCTATACTGACATGCCCTGGCTCAGTGTGGTGCAGGAACATACTGACCTCCAGCAGGAAGGAGACGCTGGCACAGTGCCCGGTGCTCCCTATACTGACATGCCCTGGCTCAGTGTGGTGCAGGCACATACTGAACTCCAGCAGGAAGGAGACGCTGGCACAGTGCCCGGTACTCCCTATACTGACATGCCCTGGCTCAGTGTGGTGCAGGTACATACTGACCTCCAGCAGGAAGGAGACGCTGGCACAGTGCCCGGTGCTCCCTATACTGACATGCCCTGGCTCAGTGTGGTGCAGGTACATACTGACCTCCAGCAGGAAGGAGACGCTGGCACAGTGCCCGGTGCTCCCTATACTGACATGCCCTGGCTCAGTGTGGTGCAGGCACATACTGACCTCCAGCAGGAAGGGCACGCTGGCACAGTGCCCGGTGCTCCCTATACTGACATGCCCTGGCTCAGTGTGGTGCAGGAACATACTGACCTCCAGCAGGAAGGAGACGCTGGCACAGTGCCCGGTGCTCCCTATACTGACATGCCCTGGCTCAGTGTGGTGCAGGTACATACTGACCTCCAGCAGGAAGGAGACGCTGGCACAGTGCCCGGTGCTCCCTATACTGACATGCCCTGGCTCAGTGTGGTGCAGGCACATACTGACCTCCAGCAGGAAGGGCACGCTGGCACAGTGCCCGGTGCTCCCTATACTGACATGCCCTGGCTCAGTGTGGTGCAGGCACATACTGACCTCCAGCAGGAAGGAGACGCTGGCACAGTGCCCGGTGCTCCCTATACTGACATGCCCTGGCTCAGTGTGGTGCAGGTACATACTGACCTCCAGCAGGAAGGAGACGCTGGCACAGTGCCCGGTACTCCCTATACTGACATGCCCTGGCTCAGTGTGGTGCAGGTACATACTGACCTCCAGCAGGAAGGAGACGCTGGCACAGTGCCCGGTGCTCCCTATACTGACATGCCCTGGCTCAGTGTGGTGCAGGTACATACTGACCTCCAGCAGGAAGGAGACGCTGGCACAGTGCCCGGTGCTCCCTATACTGACATGCCCTGGCTCAGTGTGGTGCAGGTACATACTGACCTCCAGCAGGAAGGAGACGCTGGCACAGTGCCCGGTGCTCCCTATACTGACATGCCCTGGCTCAGTGTGGTGCAGGTACATACTGACCTCCAGCAGGAAGGAGACGCTGGCACAGTGCCCGGTGCTCCCTATACTGACATGCCCTGGCTCAGTGTGGTGCAGGAACATACTGACCTCCAGCAGGAAGGAGACGCTGGCACAGTGCCCGGTGCTCCCTATACTGACATGCCCTGGCTCAGTGTGGTGCAGGTACATACTGACCTCCAGCAGGAAGGGCACGCTGGCACAGTGCCCGGTGCTCCCTATACTGACATGCCCTGGCTCAGTGTGGTGCAGGTACATACTGACCTCCAGCAGGAAGGAGACGCTGGCACAGTGCCCGGTGCTCCCTATACTGACATGCCCTGGCTCAGTGTGGTGCAGGTACATACTGACCTCCAGCAGGAAGGAGACGCTGGCATAGTGCCCGGTGCTCCCTATACTGACATGCCCTGGCTCAGTGTGGTGCAGGAACATACTGACCTCCAGCAGGAAGGGCACGCTGGCACAGTGCCCGGTGCTCCCTATACTGACATGCCCTGGCTCAGTGTGGTGCAGGTACATACTGACCTCCAGCAGGAAGGAGACGCTGGCACAGTGCCCGGTGCGCCCTATACTGACATGCCCTGGCTCAGTGTGGTGCAGGTACATACTGACCTCCAGCAGGAAGGAGACGCTGGCATAGTGCCCGGTGCTCCCTATACTGACATGCCCTGGCTCAGTGTGGTGCAGGAACATACTGACCTCCAGCAGGAAGGGCACGCTGGCACAGTGCCCGGTGCTCCCTATACTGACATGCCCTGGCTCAGTGTGGTGCAGGTACATACTGACCTCCAGCAGGAAGGAGACGCTGGCACAGTGCCCGGTGCTCCCTATACGGACATGCCCTGGCTCAGTGTGGTGCAGGTACATACTGACCTCCAGCAGGAAGGAGACGCTGGCACAGTGCCCGGTGCTCCCTATACTGACATGCCCTGGCTCAGTGTGGTGCAGGAACATACTGACCTCCAGCAGGAAGGAGACGCTGGCACAGTGCCCGGTGCTCCCTATACTGACATGCCCTGGCTCAGTGTGGTGCAGGTACATACTGACCTCCAGCAGGAAGGGCACGCTGGCACAGTGCCCGGTGCTCCCTATACTGACATGCCCTGGCTCAGTGTGGTGCAGGTACATACTGACCTCCAGCAGGAAGGAGACGCTGGCACAGTGCCCGGTGCTCCCTATACTGACATGCCCTGGCTCAGTGTGGTGCAGGTACATACTGACCTCCAGCAGGAAGGAGACGCTGGCATAGTGCCCGGTGCTCCCTATACTGACATGCCCTGGCTCAGTGTGGTGCAGGAACATACTGACCTCCAGCAGGAAGGGCACGCTGGCACAGTGCCCGGTGCTCCCTATACTGACATGCCCTGGCTCAGTGTGGTGCAGGTACATACTGACCTCCAGCAGGAAGGAGACGCTGGCACAGTGCCCGGTGCGCCCTATACTGACATGCCCTGGCTCAGTGTGGTGCAGGTACATACTGACCTCCAGCAGGAAGGAGACGCTGGCATAGTGCCCGGTGCTCCCTATACTGACATGCCCTGGCTCAGTGTGGTGCAGGAACATACTGACCTCCAGCAGGAAGGGCACGCTGGCACAGTGCCCGGTGCTCCCTATACTGACATGCCCTGGCTCAGTGTGGTGCAGGTACATACTGACCTCCAGCAGGAAGGAGACGCTGGCACAGTGCCCGGTGCTCCCTATACGGACAGGCCCTGGCTCAGTGTGGTGCAGGCACATACTATCCTCCAGCAGGAAGGAGACGCTGGCACAGTGCCCGGTGCTCCCTATACTGACATGCCCTGGCTCAGTGTGGTGCAGGTACATACTGACCTCCAGCTGCAAGTCTCTGTTCTTCATGAGTGCGCCGTTCTTCTCCTCGCTCTGCTGGGCGTACTTCATGGCCAGCTCATAGTTTTCTTCCTTACACTTCTTCAGCTCCTTGATAAAGCTGCTCATCTCCTCTTTCATCTTCTGGACCCTCTCCTGGTGCTTCCTCAGCTCGCTGTCCTTCACCTGCGTCTGTCGGATGATGTCCTCCTTCTCACACAGCAGCATGTTCAGCTCCTTGTACTTTCTCCTCTCCTCCTGGATGGTGTTCTGGAGCTTTAACATCTCGTTCATGAGAAGCTGGGTCAGACTGGACTCCCCGGCAGTGTCTGTAATGGAGAAACACAGGAAGACTGAGCCAAGAGACTGTTCCTACTGCCAGGCAAGGTGGCATGTTGGCATGGGTGGCAGGCAGAGGCCTCTCACCTCACCTTCTGGTCCTGTTTTCACAGACGCACTAGGTACTAACCGACTGTAGTGTGACGCTATTCTCCTCTGCTCCATCCTAAAATGACTGACGTGGTGTCTGATGGTGTGAGAGGTGTAGGTAGGGGGTATTACTTCTAGTGCAGGGAGGTAGGTGGTGGTATGGTAGCTTGGTGTGGACCTGAGCATTGGTGGTGGCTGATGGTGTGAGAGGTGTAGGGAGGGGGTATTACTTCTAGTGCAGTTAGGTAGGCGGTGATAAGGTAGCTTGATGTTGACCTGAACATTGGTGGTGGCTGATGGTGTGAGAGGTGTAGGTAGGGGGTATTACTTCTAGTGTAGTTAGGTAGGCAGTGGTAAGGTAGCTTGATGTTGACCTGAGCATTGGTGGTGACTGATGGTGTGAGAGGTATAGGGAGGGGTATTGCTTTTAGTGCAGTGAGGTAGGCTGTGGTATGGTAGCTTGGTGTGGACTTGAGCATTGGTGGTGGCTGATGGTGTGAGGTGTAGGGAGGGTTATTGCTTCTAGTGCAGTGAGGTAGGCAGTGGTATGGTAGCTTGGTGTGGACCTGAGCATTGGTGGTGGCTGATGGTGTGAGTGGTGTACAGTGTCGGACTGGGGCATGAAGGGCCCACCGGGGGAATGCAGTGATAGGGGCCCATACTTAAGTGTGTGGCCAGCCTACAAAGGGGGTGTGGCCCGCCTCCACAGAGGCTTGAAATACACAACAGTTTAGTGCAGTGTAATGCAACATACCTACCATGTATAATAAAAGTGCACAGTCTGGAACCTGATCCCTAGAGGAAGGAGTGGGCTCTCAGGCAGTGGGGCCCACCGGTGGTTTCCCTGGCACCCCTGTGGGCCAGTCCGACCCTGGTGGTGTAGGGACGGGCACTGCTTCTAGTGCAGGGCGGTAGGCGATGGTAAGGTTGCTTGGCGTGGACCTGAGCATTGGTGGTGGCTGATGGTGTGAGAGGTGTAGGGAGGGGGTATTACTTCTAGTGCAGGGAGGTAGACGTGGTAAGGTAGCTTGGTGTGGACCTGAGCATTGGTGGTGGCTGATGGTATGAGAGGTGTAGGGAGGGGTATTACTTCTAGTGCAGTGAGGTAGGCGGTGGTAAGGTAGCTTGGTGTGGACCTGACCATTGGTGGTGGCTGATGGTGTGAGAGGTGTAGGGAGGGGTAATACTTCTAATGCAGTGAGGTAGGCGTTGGTAAGGTAGCTTGGTGTGGACCTGACCATTGGTGGTGGCTGATGGTGTGAGAGGTGTAGGGAGGGGTATTGCTTCTAATGCAGGAAGGTAGGCGGTGGTAAGGTAGCTTGGTGTTGACCTGAGCATTGGTGGTGGCAGATGGTGTGAGGTGTAGGGAGTGGGTATTACTTCTAGTGCAGGGAGCTAGGCAGTGGTAAGGTAGCTTGGTGTGGACCTGAGCATTGGTGGTGGCTGATGGTGTGAGAGGTGTAGGGAGGGGTATTACTTCTAGTGCAGTGAGGTAGGCGGTAGTAAGGTAGCTTGGTGTGGACCTGACCATTGGTGGTGGCTGATGGTGTGAGAGGTGTAAGGAGGGGTATTACTCCTAGTGCAGTGAGGTAGGCGTGGTAAGGTAGCTTGATGTGGACCTGAGCATTGGTGGTGGCTGATGGTGTGAGAGGTGTAGGAAGGGGGTATTACTTCTAGTGCAGTGAGGTAGCCGGTGGTAAGGTAGCTTGGTATGGACCTGAGCATTGGTGGTGGCTGATGGTGTGAGGTGTAGGGAGGGCTATTACTTCTAGTGCAGTGAGATAGGCGGTGGTAAGGTAGCTTGGTGTGGGCCTGACCATCGGTGGTGGCTGATAGTGTAAGAGATGTAGGGAGGGGTATTACTTCTAGTGCAGTCAGGTAGGCAGTGGTAAGGTAGTTTGGTGTGGACCTGACCAGTGCTGGTGGCAGATGGTGTGAGGTGTAGGGAGGGGTATTGCTTCTAGTGCAGTTAGGTAGGCGGTGGTAAGGTAGTTTGGTGTGGACCTGACCATTGGTGCTGATGGTGTGAGAGGTGTAGGGAGGGGTATTGCTTCTAGTGCAGGAAGGTAGGCGGTGGTAAGGTAGCTTGGTGTGGACCTGAGCATTTGTGGTGGCAGATGGTGTGAGGTGTAGGGAGTGGGTATTACTTCTAGTGCAGGGAGCTAGGCAGTGGTAAGGTAGCTTGGTGTGGACCTGAGCATTGGTGGTGGCTGATGGTGTGAGGTGTAGGGAGGGGTATTACTTCTAGTGCAGTGAGGTAGGCAGTGGTAAGGTAGCTTGGTGTGGACCTGACCATCGATGGTAGCTGATGGTGTGAGAGATGTAGGGAGGGGTATTGCTTCTAGTGCAGGGAGGTAGGCGGTGGTATGGTAGCTTGGTGTGGACCTGACCATTGGTGGTGGCTGATGGTGTGAGAGGTGTAGGGAGGGGTATTGCTTCTAGTGCAGTTAGGTAGGCGGTGGTAAGGTAGCTTGGTGTGGACCTTAGTATTGGTGGTGACTGATGGTGTGAGAGGTGTAGGGAGGGGTATTGCTTCTAGTGCAGTGAGGTAGGCGCTGGTAAGGTAGCTTGGTGTGGACTTGAGCATTGGTGGTGGCTGATGGTGTGAGAGGTGAAGGGAGGGGTATTGCTTCTAGTGCAGGGAACTAGGCAGTGGTAAGGCAGCTTGTTGTTGACCTGAGTATTGGGGGGATTGCTAACCTAACTGAGGGATGCCTGGCCTGCGATCATGAAGGGCACAGAATGGGTGAAGCACGGTATCTGCCTCTGGCATAGCCGCACGCAGATGGGAGGGAGGAAGACACAAATACTTGCCTATGATCATGGAGAAGACACGAGTGGGCTCCTTGCCAGTTATATTCAGAAACAGGTGTGGGTAGTAAAGTTCCAGACTTTCCAGGAATGCACTGTACCCTTTGCAGCCCGTCCTCTGCAGGATGTCCAGGAGCACACCTGTATTGGGGAATGCGGGGCAAGGTCAGTGACACAGATAGGTCTATGTATAATATCAGTGTCAGACATGTAACACACACACTACTCATGCTGGATGGTACTGGAGTCAGAGCTATAATATATGTATAATTATATTGTGCATATTTCTCTATCCATATAGAGGGAGCCATGAGATCTTCCGTGCGCTGCTAGTAGGGCTGAGAACCTGACCGGGTTGGGGGCCTGACCTAATGTTTGGGGCACAGCCACTCCATATTGTGAATATTGTGCCCTGTGTAAATGCTGCACAGGAGGGCAGAGGCCACGCACATACACAGGAGGGACAGAGGCCGTGCACGTACACAGGGGGGGACAGAGGCCACGCACGTACACAGGAGGGGACAGAGGCCACGCACGTACACAGGGGGGGACAGAGGCCACACACGTACACAGGGGGGACAGAGGCCACGCACGTACACAGGGGGGGACAGAGGCCACGCACGTACACAAGGGGGGACAGAGGCCACGCACGTACACAGGGGGGGACAGAGGCCACGCACGTACACAGGGGGGGACAGAGGCCACGCACATACACAAGGGGGGACAGAGGCCAAGCACGTACACAGGGGGGACAGAGGCCGTGCACGTACACAGGGGGGGGACAGAGGCCACGCACGTACACAGGGGGGGGACAGAGGCCACGCATGTACACAGGGGGGGACAGAGGCCACGCACGTACACAGGGGGGTGGACAGAGGCCACGCACGTACACAGGGGGGACAGAGGCCACGCACGTACACAGGGGGGGGGACAGAGGCCACGCACGTACACGGGGGGACGACAGAGGCCACGCACATACACAAGGGGGGACAGAGGCCACGCACATACACAGGGGGGACAGAGGCCACGCACGTACACAGGGGGAGACAGAGGCCACGCACGTACACAGGGGGGATAGAGGCCACGCACGTACACAGGGGAGCGACAGAGGCCACGCACGTACACAGGGGAGCGACAGAGGCCACGCACGTACACAGGGGGGGACAGAGGCCACGCACATACACAAGGGGGGACAGAGGCCACGCACGTACACAGGGGGGGGCAGAGGCCACGCACGTACACAGGGGGGGGACAGAGGCCACGCACGTACACAGGGGGGGGGACAGAGGCCACGCACGTACACAGGGGGGGACAGAGGCCACGCACGTACACAGGGGGGGCAGAGGCCACGCACGTACACAGGGGGGGACAGTGGCCACGCACGTACACAGGGGGGGACAGAGGCCAAGCACATACACAGGGGGGGGCAGAGGCCACGCACGTACACAGGGGGGGACAGAGGCCACGCACGTACACAGGGGGGGGGACAGAGGCCACGCACATACACAAGGGGGGACAGAGGCCAAGCACATACACAGGGGGGACAGAGGCCACGCACGTACACAGGGGGAGACAGAGGCCACGCACGTACACAGGGGGGGATAGAGGCCACGCACGTACACAGGGGGGCGACAGAGGCCACGCACGTACACAGGGGGGGACAGAGGCCACGCACGTACACAGGGGGGGACAGAGGCCACGCACGTACACAGGGGGGGTACAGAGGCCACGCACGTACACAGGGGGGGACAGAGGCCACGCACATACACAAGGGGGGACAGAGGCCAAGCACATACACAAGGGGGGACAGAGGCCAAGCACATACACAAGGGGGGACAGAGGCCACGCACGTACACAGGGGGGGACAGAGGCCACGCACGTACACAAGGGGGGACAGAGGCCAAGCACATACACAGGGGGGGGCAGAGGCCAAGCACATACACAGGGGGGGGCAGAGGCCACGCACGTACACAGGGGGGGGCAGAGGCCACGCACGTACACAGGGGTGGACAGAGGCCGTGCACGTACACAGGGGGAGACAGAGGCCACGCACGTACACAGGGGGAGACAGAGGCCACGCACATGCACAGGGGGGACAGAGGCCAAGCACATACACAGGGGGGACAGAGGCAACGCACGTACACAGGGGGGACAGAGGCAACGCACGTACACAGGGGGGACAGAGGCCAAGCACATACACAGGGGGGACAGAGGGTGTACACATACACAGGGGGGACAGAGGGTATGCACATACACAGGGGGGACAGAGGGTGTGCACATACACAGGGGGGACAGAGGGTGTGCACATACACAGGGGGGACAGAGGGTGTGCACATACACAGGGGGGACAGAGGGTGTGCACATACACAGGGGGGACAGAGGGTGTACACATACACAGAGGGGACAGAGGCTGTGCACATACACAGGGGGGGGGGGGGCAGAGGCCGTGCACATACACAGGGGGGGGGGGGACAGAGGCCGTGCACATACACAGGGGGGACAGAAGCTGTGTACATATACAGGGGGGGACAGAGGCCGTGCACATACACAGGGGGGGGGCAGAGGCCGTGCACATGCACAGGGGGGACAGAGGCCGTGCACATACACAGGGGGGACAGAAGCTGTGTACGTATACAGGGGGGGACAGAGGCCGTGCACATACACAGGGGGGACAGAGGCCGTGCACATACACAGGGGGGACAGAAGCTGTGCACGTACACAGGTGGGGACAGAGGCCGTGCACGTACACAGGTGGGGACAGAGGCCGTGCACGTTCACAGGGGGGGGCAGAGGCTGTGCACGTACACAGGGGGGACAGAGGGTGTACACATACACGGGGGGGACAGAGGGTGTACACATACACAGGGGGGACAGAGGCTGTGCACATACACAGGGGGGACAGAAGCTGTGTACATACACAGGGGGGACAGAAGCTGTGTACATACACAGGGGGGACAGAAGCTGTGTACATACACAGGGGGGACAGAGGGTGTGTACATACACAGGGGGGACAGAAGCTGTGTACATACACAGGGGGGACAGAGGCTGTGCACATACACAGGGGGGACAGAAGCTGTGTACATACACAGGGGGGACAGAAGCTGTGTACATACACAGGGGGGACAGAAGCTGTGTACATACACAGGGGGGACAGAGGCTGTGCACATACACGGGGGGGCAGAGGCTGTGCACATACACAGGGGGGACAGAGGCTGTGCACATACACGGGGGGGCAGAGGGTGTACACATACACGGGGGGGACAGAGGGTGTACACATACACAGGGGGGACAGAGGCTGTGCACATACACGGGGGGGCAGAGGGTGTACACATACACGGGGGGGGACAGAGGGTGTACACATACACAGGGGGGGACAGAGGGTGTGCACATACACAGGGTGTACACATACACAGGGGGGACAGAAGCTGTGCACGTACACAGGTGGGGACAGAGGCCGTGCACGTACACAGGTGGGGACAGAGGCCGTGCACGTTCACAGGGGGGGGCAGAGGCTGTGCACATACACGGGGGGGCAGAGGGTGTACACATACACGGGGGGGACAGAGGGTGTACACATACACAGGGGGGACAGAGGCTGTGCACATACACGGGGGGGCAGAGGGTGTACACATACACGGGGGGGACAGAGGGTGTACACATACACAGGGGGGACAGAGGCTGTGCACATACACAGGGGGGACAGAAGCTGTGTACATACACAGGGGGGACAGAAGCTGTGTACATACACAGGGGGGACAGAAGCTGTGTACATACACAGGGGGGACAGAGGGTGTGTACATACACAGGGGGGACAGAAGCTGTGTACATACACAGGGGGGACAGAGGCTGTGCACATACACGGGGGGGCAGAGGCTGTGCACATACACAGGGGGGACAGAGGCTGTGCACATACACGGGGGGGCAGAGGGTGTACACATACACGGGGGGGACAGAGGGTGTACACATACACAGGGGGGACAGAGGCTGTGCACATACACGGGGGGGCAGAGGGTGTACACATACACGGGGGGGACAGAGGGTGTACACATACACAGGGGGGGACAGAGGGTGTGCACATACACAGGGTGTACACATACACGGGGGGGACAGAAGCTGTGTACATACACAGGGGGGACAGAGGCTGTGCACATATGTGACACCCCCACCACCGTCCACCTGGCTGTGGATTCCATAAGTATAGTTATTGGACTCGTGGTGAAATAATAAATATATATATATAATTATGTTATGATATTGTATGTTATGTAAAAGTCAATCTACGATACTTAAATTCTCAGCTGAAGAACGACTATAAAGTAATAAAGATGACTTTTCTTTGATCTCTGAGTATTACGTGTGGAATTGAGTTCACTTGCTGACTCTCGCGAAGGGGAAAGGAATTCAAGACATTTTACAGTCTGTTACAGAAAGAAGTTTGGCGTCCACGAACAGGATATCTGTAAAATGTCGGCTCCACAGACTCCCGCATCGACATCGACATCAGGCAGGAGGCTCCTTCCAGCGTCCCCCAGAAAAGAAAATTCAACTACTACCACGATGACATCGCCTATAACTATGCCGTACTATTTTGGGGCCCCGTGGTTGCCTACATATGCGGGAAATGTACGATCCTCTGGCTCTAGTACTCTTAAGGAGTTCAAGGACAAATTATATTCTATGTTTCGGTTATATCCACTTAGTAAGAAACAACAGGTGGAGATTGTGATGGGACAACTGAAAGGCTCTGCATTACGTGAGGTACAGGCCTGGGAAGAGGAGGAAAAAGAGACGGTGGAAGATATTTTCAAAAAGCTCGGAAGTAGATTCGACTCCAAAACTGTAGCGGAGGTCAAGAGCCGTCTTTATGCAAGGAAACAGCGACCCAACGAATCACTGCGGGATTTCGCCCTGGGACTACAGGAGGCAATGAAAGCAGTTAAAATCCTCGATACCCGCGAGATAATCCAGTCCGACGAGACGTTAATTAACTTATTTATAGAAGGAGCTCAAGGTGAGGCGGTTCAATCTCAACTAAGAATGTGGAGGCGTCAGCAGCCAACTTGCTCGTTCTCAGAATTTAAGGAGGAAATTCTCCAAATCCTCGGGTTAAATCAAAGCGACGACGCTGATCAGGAACAAGCAGCCGAGAAAAATGAGGAGGAGAGTCCACACGAAGATAAATCGTGTCCCAAGTTTGAAACCCCGATACCAAAGGGGGCCGATTCGCAGCAGGCACAAGCCCCGGTAGGAACAGACCCTATCAGTCTACTTGGCAGCAAACTTACAGAGCTTACACTGAATTTGGCTCGAATGAGCCAACGAATAGACGAGCTAAGTGGAGAACAAGGTGATAACCGGCGAAGAGAATGGCGCCAAGGGCGCAGTGGCCGGAATCGACCTCGCTGGGACATACCCAGAGAGTCGGGCCGGCGGCCTACTGATCAATTCGACCCCCAGGGAAGACCAATCTGCAGGGGTTGTCAACAAAGTGGACATGTTGAGCGAAACTGCCCTAATGCCAATTTAAACCAGGAGAACCCGAGGCAAGGGACCGACCCTCGGGAGGAAACTCATTAACAGGTCCATCGTCGCAGGAGTGGTGGCCCAGGTACGTTGGAGAGTGCCCGCATCTGAAGATCCGAATTAATGGGGTCGAAGTAATGGCTCTCCTGGATACAGGTTCTCAAGTGTATACTATACGTCTCACAGAATTCCTTCGACATTGGGACGAACACACCATCGTAACTCCACCAACTACATGGCTCCATCTGCTGGCCAGCAACGGACAACCCATTCCATATCAAGGATATTGGGAACCTGATATGAGGATAGGGAAGGCCAAGTTATATCGACAGGGGTGTCTAGTTACCACTGCTCCTAGTACCCATTTACCCCCAGTCATCTTAGGTATGAATATCTTGAAGAATTGCCCCGAGGAAATGGTGGAAGCTCTACGATGCGAAATGAAGACTGCAGCTCCTAGAGAACGGAGGGCTTTACAACAAACAGTACGGATGCTTGAGAAACAGAGGAGGTTTGCCAACGTTCGGGGAGAGGTCGGAAAGGCCCGAGTTACAGATCGGCAACCGGTTTTGTTAGAACCTAAGTCCGAACAGGTGGTGTGGTGTAAGACCAGGATAGGGCCTCTGGGACGTAATTATGAGGCTCTAGTAGAATCCTGCGATCATGATGGACAGCAGCCTTTCGCTGTAGCGAGAACCTTGGCGATTGTGGAACATGGAAGAGTACCTGTGCGTGTACTCAACCCGCATAACTACCACATCCGACTTTACAATCACTACCCAGTAGCAAAAGTCAGTCAAGTAGATTTCCAGGATATCGTGGGACAGAATGGAATCACAATTCCAGGTGAGACAGCAGCGGAAGAATCAGACGACAACGGAAAAACTCCATGGTGGTCCGAGGTACAGATCGGCAGTGAGGATACTCCAGACACTCAACGAGAAGGAATACTTCAGGTAGTACGACGAAATGCTGAGGTTTTTAGTCAACACCCTTCTGATTTCGGCAAGGCCGAGAAAGTGTTTCATCGTATACCTACAGGAACAAACCCTCCGATCAAAGAGAGGCATCGTCCTTTACCTCCAACCATGTATCAGCCCGTGAGAAATATGCTCGCCGAGATGAAGGAGGCTGGAGTCATTCGAGAGAGCCATAGTCCGTGGGCGGCTCCGATTGTAATTGTGAAAAAAAAAGACGGCAGCCTCAGATTCTGCGTAGACTACCGCAGGTTAAATGCTGTTACTCATAAGGATGCTTACCCGCTACCAAGGATCGAAGAATCCTTAACCGCCTTGAAAACGGCCGCATACTTCTCCACCTTAGATCTTACCAGCGGATACTGGCAGATTCAAATGGCTCCTGAAGATAAAGAAAAGACGGCGTTCACCACCCCAATGGGCCTCTTTGAATTTGATCGGATGCCCTTCGGACTCTGTAACGCACCAGCTACATTCCAACGTGTCATGGAACATTGTCTTGGCCACCACAATTTTGAGACCGTGTTGTTATACCTCGACGATGTCATCATCTTTTCAAAAAGCTATGAAGATCACCTTAGACATCTAGAGGAGATATTTCATTTACTGATTAAGGCTGGACTGAAGCTCAAACCTGCCAAATGCCATCTACTCAAACCAAAGGTTCGATACCTTGGTCATGTTGTCAGCGCGGAAGGAGTGATGCCTGACCCGGAAAAAATTAATGTGGTGCAGAGTTGGCCGGTACCCCGAACTGTCCGGGATGTCCGAAGTTTCCTAGGACTCGTCGGTTATTACAGACGTTTCGTTGAACAGTTCGCCCGAGTAGCCGCCCCATTGCACGAACTCCTGAGGGGCAGATCGGGTGTTGAAAGAAAAAGTTCGTCTTTTGTAGATTGGAAGGAAGAACATCAAATGGCCTTCGACCAACTGAAGATTGCGTTAACGGAGGCTCCGCTGCTTGCCTATCCAGACTATGATCAACCCTTCGAAGTATACACCGATGCCAGTCACCGTGGTTTAGGGGCTGTCTTGTCTCAGAGGCAGAATGGAAGAGAGCGAGTTATTGCTTACGCCAGCCGGGGCTTCGCAAAACTGAGCGAAACAGTGAGAACTACAGCACCTTTAAGCTGGAATTGTTAGCTCTCGTCTGGGCCATTACGGAAAAATTCAAAGACTACTTGGCCGCCGCCCCGTTTATAATCATGACGGACAACAATCCTTTAGCTCATCTATCTACTGCTCGGCTGGGGGCCCTCGAACAGAGATGGGTATCTCGCCTTGCCAACTTCAATTATACGGTGTCGTATAGAAGTGGGAAGTCAAATGGGAATGCCGACGCCCTATCACGGCTACCAACTGCAGATGTAGCAGAAGAGGATGATGACATTGAGGAAGACATCGAGACTCCAGTGTTCAAAGTCGCTAGAACAGAGAGAACTGTTACGTCTGACCCTTTATCCGCCTCCATTGATCCGCGGGTTGAGGATCACTCCTGTGACCCAACTCCTGTCGACTGGTCAAGAATCCAACAACAAAGCACAGTGTTGAAAGACCTCATGGTGCTATTGCAACAGAATTGCCGGTTAAGCAGAGTTCAACGAGCTGAAGCTGATCCAGAGCTTGTGAAATGGTTGAGACACCGAGAACGTCTCCAGATAAAACAGGGTCTTCTAATACGACTTAGCATCGACCCCGGCACTCATCAGACAGTCAGGCAGATTGTAGTCCCAAGAGATCGAGCTAACTTACTGTTAGAAGCATATCATGATCAATCTGGACACTTCGGTATGCAAAAGACAGAGGCGATATTAAGAAAAACATACTTTTGGATAGGCATGAGAAACGACATTGAGAGGTGGTGTCAAGAGTGTGTGCCATGCAGCCTCAAGCGACATCCTGATAAGACTCAGAAAGATATCTTACATCCCATCAAGAGTCAACGTCCTTTGCAAATCGTCGCGCTGGATCATGTAAAACTAGAACCGAGCACCAGCGGGTACCAATATGCTCTGACTATGACGGACCATTATAGTAAGTTCCTGGTGGTAGTACCAGCCAGAGATCTTACAGCCAAGACCACCGCTGAACTGTTCCTCAAACATTTCGCTAGGCCTTATGGATATCCTGATTGCATCCTAACGGATCAAGGTCCTGCGTTTGAATCCCAACTTTTCCAGAAACTGTGTTCCTATTATGGTTGTCAGAAGTCAAGAACTACAGTTTACCACCCACAGGGGAACGGCCTGTGCGAGCGAGCTAATCGAACTATCATTAGTATGTTGAGGAGTCTACCGATGGGGGAACGAGCCAAATGGCCAGCTCTACTTCAGGAACTTACATATTTGTACAACAATACGGAACATTGCTCCACCGGGTTTACACCTTACTACCTTATGTTTGGCCGGCGGGGAAAGTTGCCTCAGGACCTGGAATTGTTGCCTAAAGAAATTCAGAACATTAACCCCCAGACTGACTGGGTCCGTGAACATCAACGGAGAATAAAAACAGCCCAAGCAATTGTAGAAAAACGACTAGGGGTCGTCCATCAGCGTCAAGAGAAAAATTATAACAAACATACCCAGGCCGTGCTTATAAAAGTCGGAGATAGAGTATGGAGAAGACGGAACCATCGTCACAGTAAATTGGATACGTTGTGGGAAAGTCTCCCCTATGTCGTGGTCGGTGTTCCGGACGGAGAATACTATACGTACAAAATCCGCCGCAGTCCGGAAGAGCCAGTCAGTGTCGTGTCCCGTGAACAAATCAAACCTTGTCTCGCCCCAGTTCCTGCAGAAGGACGAAACTTGTCGAAAATAAATGACCCAGGGGCTTTGGAGTTCCTACCATTACACGATCCCATGGAGCTCTTATTGTTCCTGGGTGGTCCTACTAAGCAGAGTTCAGTAGAATCTATAACCTCAGACCTCATAGAGGAAGGGTCCCTGGAACATAATGACACCTCTTGTAGTGTAAGCGCTCTAGACAAAGGGGAGGCGCTTACCCCAAAATGTTGGAGACCAAAACGCAGTACCCGAGGTACATTACCTCTAAGGTATCGGGATTAAGTTGTCATCGTATATTTGTGTATGGCATTTTTTCGTAATTAATCCTTAGCAATTGAAAGATTAGTTCTGTATTGTATGTTGAAATGGACACATGCGTGAGGACACGCATCATTCTACTGGGGTGATATGTGACACCCCCACCACCGTCCACCTGGCTGTGGATTCCATAAGTATAGTTATTGGACTCGTGGTGAAATAATAATTATATATATATACATATATTGGTATGTACTTATAATAACACAGATCTGTGTTCAGTATATACTATATACATTGGTGACAGTGGAAAAATGGGTGCCTGTTGCCACATATAGTGTATACTGCTGGCAGTAGTTGGACAGGTGCAGGGGGCCAGCGCGTGGTTAAAAAAACTGTTGGATCAAATCCACGCGCCGGCTACACCGAGACTCGTGCTTTTAGGGAAGACGTTAGGAAAAGGAGCTGCGCACTTACCCCCCGGGGTCCCAGGAAGAGAGAAGCAGGACTGTGTAGAGCGGATCGGGTGGCTCTCCCCGGCGCGACACCGAGAGTGAAGTTCGCCAACACCGCGTGTGGGAAGGAGAAAGCCTGGCCGTGGACAGCAGCCTGAGCGGTGAGACAGCGGGACGGAGCGGAGGCAGGCAGTAAGCTGCCGGGAGGTGGAGCAGAAGTGCGGCTTACAGGTAGTCGCCACCCCAAGAGGCGGGCCGGAGGCGGAGTCCATACCGCATACAGAGAGTGACGCTCCGGCCCACCTCGAACAGTAATACCAGCAGGAGGCGTCTCCAGGGGTGTCTCCCTCCCTGCGGCCGCACCAGGAGGCTGGATAAGGTGGCTGCCAGCACCAAGAGAACCACGTAGGTGTAACTCCCCCTCTCTCATATCTGTGAACTTCAGCGATAGCAGTAGTGTTTCAGCCAGGGTAGTCACACATATAGTAGTGCCTTCAGCTGTGATCCCTGATGCAGCCCTGACATAGACTTAATACAGAGACCTTTTTGGCCAGCCAAGTCTCACTCACTTGGAACTCTGACCTCTTTCCCCGACATCTATGCTCACAAATAAGCTCTATTTCCAAGGCAGCTCTAGAGACTTCAACTCAGCTAGAAAGGTGAAGAACTATCGTAGCTAAGGGACCATATTCCTAGAACAGCAGCCTGGGAGGAGTGCGAGAAATTGCATAGGATATACCACATAGATTGACACTGAGTTGTAAAATCACAGTACCACACAGCTGTCCAAGTGTTATCTAGGAATAGGAAGATACTGTAGTGCCCGCAAAGAATATAAAGTAGCAGCCGAGGAATTCGTGTTGGATATACGGTACACTAGAGAGTTGAAACTCAAGCCATCATTAAACTTCACTAGGTATCAAGAAAAGCCGATAGACTTTCTGGAGTGGAGCATTAGTCTCAGGAACCGTTCAGGTCATTAGAATAGACAGCATCACATAGGAAAATCAGATCCGAACTTCTAAACCCAGGTTATACCTGACCCAAGTAACAAACCGTAAGAGAGCTCTCTTTAAGACATATATCTATAGCCGTGCACGTGCTCTAAAGGGATCATTTTTGCTCTATTATTCTTTCTAATGGCATGCCTTCTATTCTAACCCTTACTGTTTAAAACTGTTAACATTCCGTGAATTATCATATTTATTTAGAGGTTTACCTTAGTCTATAGTTGAGAAAATTCCTATTATTTAACGGGTTGTTCTGCCTAGTGGGTCCGATTTAGCTCAGTATTTAATGCTTTTAAAGTTGTGAGTATAAAGTGCACTTCCTTCTAGGGATCCAATATAGGTGGAGAGAGAACGTCGTGACAATCCAGTTCCGGTGCAATAAAAAGAACTCACAATTAATTTATTATTTATCTACAACGGTGAAGTCATATTGTATGTTATGATATTGTATGTTATGTAAAAGTCAATCTACGATACTTAAATTCTCAGCTGAAGAACGACTATAAAGTAATAAAGATGACTTTTCTTTGATCTCTGAGTATTACGTGTGGAATTGAGTTCACTTGCTGACTCTCGCGAAGGGGAAAGGAATTCAAGACATTTTACAGTCTGTTACACATACATGGGGGGGGGGCAGAGGCTGTGCACATACACAGGGGGGACAGAGGGTGTGCACATACACAGGGGGGACAGAGGCTGTGCACATACACGGGGGGGACAGAGGGTGTACACATACACAGGGGGGACAGAGGGTGTGCACATACACAGGGTGTACACATACACGGGGGGGACAGAGGGTGTACACATACACAGGGGGGACAGAGGGTGTGCACATACACAGGGTGTACACATACACGGGGGGGACAGAAGCTGTGTACATACACAGGGGGGACAGAGGCTGTGCACATACACGGGGGGGACAGAGGGTGTACACATACACAGGGGGGACAGAGGGTGTGCACATACACAGGGTGTACACATACACGGGGGGGACAGAAGCTGTGTACATACACAGGGGGGAAAGAGGCTGTGCACATACACAGGGGGGGGGGGCAGAGGCTGTGCACATACACAGGGGGGACAGAGGGTGTGCACATACACAGGGTGTACACATACACGGGGGGGACAGAAGCTGTGTACATACACAGGGGGGAAAGAGGCTGTGCACATACACAGGGGGGGGGGGGGCAGAGGCTGTGCACATACACAGGGGGGACAGAGGGTGTGCACATACACAGGGTGTACACATACACGGGGGGGACAGAAGCTGTGTACATACACAGGGGGGGGGGCAGAGGCTGTGCACATACACGGGGGGGACAGAGGGTGTGCACATACACAGGGGGGACACATACACGGGGGGGGACAGAAGCTGTGTACATACACAGGGGGGGGGGGTAGAGGGTGTGTACATACACGGGGGGGAGAGAGGGTGTGTACATACACGCCTGTGACCGCTCCCTCACATACACTACAACCAGCATGGAGCCTGGAACACGCCTGTGATCGCTGCTGCACACACGGCAAGGATTCTCAGCACTACATGTGTCCTCATACATCATTGCTACAGTCGCGCCAAACAGCCCCTCCTACCGCGCCAGGTCCTCTGCGGTTAGTGTCAGGAGACTGTGCTGAGTAATATGATATGTGACACTTGTATATCTGAGTGTGACTGAGGGGTCTATTTACTAAGCCTTAGATGGTGATAAAGTACCAGTCAATCCGCTCCTTACTGACATGTCACAGGCTGGGTTTGACAAATGACCGTCAGGAGCGGCACTATCCGGCATTTTTCCTGAACCCCCCCTCAGATGTTAGCAGAGGCCAGGTACCGCTGTGGGGTATACGGAGGAGAGATGTAACGCTCTTACCCCGGGTGACAGCACCACACACTGTAGTAACTATACCGCAGTTCTTCGCTTCCGTCTGTCTCGCCTGCTGTCAGTCTCTCTTACATCTCCTGTTGTCTCTTAATTGATTGTAAGTATTGGACTGTAATGTGGCTGCTCATTGCCTTCTGTCTGTCTCTTACTTGCTGCGTCCGTCACCCTCTCTCTCCTCTGTAACAGCGCCGGCGCAGTAAATGTGCGCTGGCTACTTGTATGACGGATCTGATGATGTAAGATATAAGGTGCGTTCCGCTACACACTGCTGCAGGTCACCAATAGGAAGGAGCGGTGGCGTAAGTACGTCACAATTGCCAGGAGATTGTCTTTTATTTGGAATCACACATTTATTAGCAGTCATACCCAGGATAGAGACATAGAATGTGTCGGCAGATAAGAACCGCTTGGCCCATCCAGTCTGCACCTTTTTTTTAACCATATTTTTATCTCAAACCTTATTTGATGCATATTTCTGTGTAAGGATATTCATATGTCTATCCCAAGCATGTTACATTGCTCTACTGTCTTATCCTCTACCACCTCTGATGGGAGGCTATTCCACTTGTCCACTACCCTTTCTGTGAAGTAATTTTTCCTCAGATTTCCCCTGAACCCATTGCCTGTTACACTGACAGCAGACACTTTACTGATGGAGTTATTTGCTCCTGTACAGGAAGTATGAGAATTCTAACTATATGAAGTTACGTGTAATTGTCAGAGAAGTGGCTTCGTATAGTTTACATTCTCATATTTCCTATACAGGAGCAACAGCTTCATCAGTAATGTGTCTGCTTCCAGTGTAATAGGCTGTGGGTTCTAATCCCGGGTATGACACTTGTAAAATGTGTATCTACAGTATAATTAAAGGGTGACGTGTAAGGTGCAGGAACCAGTGGGGAAGTCGGCCACTGAAAAGATAGCGGCAGCTATCAATTAACTTAATTCACTGGTGTCACAGAATGGGAGGAGAGGTGCCCCCCTTCAGAGCAGGAGCCCGGGGGCAGGTGACTCCGTTGCCTCCCAGAGTTACACCTCTGGGAAGGACATAATGAAGACAAATCGTTTGTGAGGGCGGCAACTGGTACAAAACTCACCCACTTTTCTTTTGCGGATAACAAGGCTGGGGTCGTTAAATACTTGCTCCTCGTCATCACTGTTCAGGACACGACACTGGCGGAGGTAAGGGGTTATTCTGTTAGGATCTATGACAGAGATTAACTTGACCCTGTAATGTTCCAGTTTACTCCAACAATCTTCATCCTCCTCTTCCGACATGATGAGAAGACGTCACAACGTCTATCAATAAAAAATAATGAGATGTAGTGTCTTCTGTATGTTCTCCACACTATCACACTCCCTACATGCAGCGGAGCAGGAGCTATGTACTGTAACAATCCCTACATGCAGCGGAGCAGGACCTATGTACTGAAACCCCCCCTACATGCAGCGGGACAGGACCTATGTACTGTAACACTCCCTACATGCAGCGGAGCAGAACCTATGTACTGCAACCCCCTACATGCAGCGGAGCAGAACCTATGTACTGCAACCCCCCCTACATGCAGCGGAGCAGGACCTATGTACTGTAACACTCCCTACATGCAGTGGAGCAGAACCTATGTACTGCAACCCCCCCTACATGCAGCGGAGCAAAACCTATGTACTGTAACACTCCCTACATGCAGCGGAGCAGGACCTATGTACTGTAACACTCCCTACATGCAGCGGAGCAGAACCTATGTACTGCAACCCCCCCTACATGCAGCGGAGCAAAACCTATGTACTGTAACACTCCCTACATGCAGCGGAGCAGGACCTATGTACTGTAACACTCCCTACATGTAGCGGGACAGGAGCCACGTACTGAAACACTCCCTACATGCAGCGGAGTAGGACCTATGTACTGTAACACTCCCTACATGCACCAGAGCAGGACCCCGTACTGTAACAATCCCTACATGCAGCTGGACATGAGCCAAGTACTGTAACACTCCCTACATGCAGCGGAGCAGGACCTATGTACTGTAACACTCCCTACATGCAGCGGAGCAGGACCAATGTACTGTAACACTCCCTACATGCAGCGGAGCAGGACCTATGTACTGTAACAATCCCGACATGCAGCAGGATAGGACCCACATACTGTAACAATCCCTACATGCAGCTGAGCAGGACCTATGTACTGTAACACTCCCTACATGCAGCGGAGCAGGACCTATGTACTGTAACACTCCCTACATGCAGCGGAGCAGGACCTATGTACTGTAACAATCCCGACATGCAGCAGGATAGGACCCACATACTGTAACAATCCCTACATGCAGCGCAGCAGGACCTATGTACTGTAACACTCCCTACATGCAGCGGAGCAGGACCTATGTACTGTAACACTCCCTGCATGCAGCGGAGCAGGACCTATGTACTGTAACACTCCCTACATGCAGCGGAGCATGACCTATGTACTGTAACACTCCTTACATGCAGCAGAGCAGGACCTATGTACTGTAACACTCCCTACATGCAGCGGAGCAGGACCTATGTACTGTAACACTCCTTACATGCAGCGGAGCAGGACCTATGTACTGTAACACTCCTTACATGCAGCGGAGCAGGACCTATGTACTGTAACACTCCTTACATGCAGCGGAGCAGGACCTATGTACTGTAACACTCCCTACATGCAGCGGAGCAGGACCTATGTACTGTAACACTCCTTACATGCAGCGGAGCAGGACCTATGTACTGTAACACTCCCTACATGCAGCAGAGCAGGACCCCCGTACTGTAACAATCCCTACATGCAGCTGGACATGAGCCATGTACTTTAACATTCCCTACATGCAGTGGGACATGGCCCATATACTGTAACAGTCCCTACATGCCGCTGGACAGGAGCCACGTACTGTAGTAATCCCTACATGCAGCAGGATAGGACCCACATACTGTAACACTCCCTACATGCAGCGGAGCAGGACCTATGTACTGTAACACTCCCTACATGCAGCGGAGCAGAACCTATGTACGGTAACACTCCCTACATGCAGCGGAGCAGGAGCTATGTACTGTAACACTCCCTACATGCAGCGGAGCAGGACTTATGTACTGTGACACTCCCTACATGCAGCGGAGCAGGACCCACGTACTGTAACACTCCCCAAATGCAGCGGAGCAGGACCTATGTACTGTAACACTCCCTACATGCAGCGGAGCAGGACCTATGTACTGTAACACTCCCTACATGCAGCGGAGCAGAACATATGTACTGTAACACTCCCTACATGCAGCGGAGCAGGATCTATGTACTGTAACACTCCCCAAATGCAGCGGAGCAGGACCTATGTACTGTGACATTCCCTACATGCAGCGGAGCAGGACCCACGTACTGTAACAATCCCTACATGCAGCGGAGCAGGACCTATGTACTGTAACACTCCCTACATGCAGCGGGACAGGACCCACGTACTGTAACACTCCCTACATGCAGCAGAGCAGAACCTATGTACTGTAACACTCCCTACATGCAGCGGAGCAGGACCTATGTACTGTAACACTCCCTACATGCAGCGGAGCAGGACCTATGTACTGTGACACTCCCTACATGCAGCGGAGCAGGACACACGTACTGTAACAATCCCTACATGCAGCTGGACATGAGCCATGTACTGTAACACTCCCTACATGCAGCTGGACATGAGCCATGTACTGTAACACTCCCTACATGCAGCAGGACAGGACCCACGTACTGTAACAATCCCTACATGCAGCGGAGCAGAACCTATGTACTGTAACACTCCCTACATGCAGCGGAGCAGGACCTATGTACTGTAACACTTCCCACATGCAGCGGAGCAGGACCTACGTACTGTAACAATCCCTAGCGCAGCAGGACAGGACCTATGTACTGTAACACTCCCTACATGTAGCGGAGCAGGACCTATGTACTGTAACACGTCCCACATGCAGCGGAGCAGGACCCACGTACTGTACCAATCCCTAGCTCAGCAGGGCAGGGCCACTGTACTGTAACAATCCCTACATGCAGCAGGACAGGGCCACTGTACTGTAACAATCCCTACATGCAGCAGGACAGGGCCACTGTACTGTAACAATCCCTACATGCAGCGAGACAAACTAAATGGAACAGGACACATGAGAGTGTAAAGTGCAGTCATCCACCAGGGATGTGCGGTGAGGTAAATGGCTCGGAAAGCACTGACTAGCACCAGAACCAGATTTACACGCAATATATGAGCCAAAGGGCATATCTGGGCATTATACACAGGTGCAGCAGTATATACATCTGGACATTATACACAGGTGAAGCAGTATATACATGTGGGCATTATACACAGGTGCAGCAGTATACAACTCCTGGAAATTTGGCGAGTATTGATCAGAGATGTGCGGAAACGTTAGGCGGGGAAGGGGGGAAGAGAGCACTGCCTCACCTGCCATAGACTTATTACTTCAGAGTTTTGGCCTAAAAAATGATTAAAATAATACAAAGAAGATAATTCAAACATATTCTTTGTATTTTTCATATACTGTATACAGTAAAAACTCTGCTGCAAACATCAGTATGACAGGAAAGGCTCTGCCTCACCTGCCTCACCCCACGTCACTATCACACTCTGTATTAATATATAAACAGCATTCATTTAAAATCTATCCGCAAGCTAAAAGAACATACCCCACAGGTACAGCTAGACTGACGAGTTTCTCCTCTGTGTCACAAAGACATTGTTTTTCCCTCAAGCCACATCTGACATGTTAAGATACAACAACAGGTAACATCGCTCTTGTTTAAGAATGACATGTAAATAATTGGACAGGGAAATACTAAGTGCGCCTGAAGTAGCAAAAAGCCTAAGAATGCACCTTTGTAAGCAATGTCTGTTTATTCTATTTAAAGCAGCTATCCTACATATATATATATATATATATATATATGTTTATTTCCTTGAGAAAACAAGCCAAGTACCTTTTAAGAATACACCAGAGAGTCACCGTTCTTAGCTGTCCTTCTACAAATAATTCTCTCTCTTCAAAATGACGTTGGAAGGCAAACAATATGGCTGTCCAACACTGAAAGAGTTAGTCTGTGGAAGCTCTCAGTATCTTGTGTGATGGGGAGAAGGAGGACGTCACAGTGCAGGCAGAGCTCAGAGGGGCATCCCAAAGCCTCCCTGCTCATTACATCATAAGTCATGTGATTCTGGGTGCCATAATAGTCCAGAAACATAACTCATTAGTGGCAGCCTGAAGAAACAAAACAAGTAAAAATAGTAAATATATATTTATATATTATTATTATTATTTTATTTTTTTTGTCTGACAATGTGATACATGTTAGAAAGTAAAAAATATCCCACACTTCATTTTAATAGGATTGCACCTTCCAGTGATGTCACCTGTCAAAGTAAAAAATATTACATACACACAATATTCAAACTCCAAACAGAGTGGCCTCTGTTCATGCGTTTTGCGCAAATACGGTAGCATACGCATTCGCACAGAGAAGCCACAAAGACATATACAACATATTCATACAACACAAAGACAAAACATGTTTAGCACCATTTTGTATTAAATTATATAATAGAGTAACATCAGATATATATGTATTATTGGAACGGAACAAGTTAATTATATCATGCTTATTGTCAAAATGATCAGGAGAATGTGTGGAGTAATTTGATAGCTATGGGTAGATTGTAGCTCATTGCAATGATTAGTTATGATTAAATGTATGAATATGAAGCCACATTCTAAAGTGAACAAAAGAACTTCCTGAAAGACAGCATGTGTGCAGCAAAAACCAGTGGCTAACCCAAACTGGACGTTGCTTGCATATGAACTGACCAATAACACATCATGAATGAGAGACCTCCCTCCCCTGGACCAACAGCAGAAGACCCCTGTCTGTCTGCCCCTCCCCTTTAGAATGCAAGCTCTCACAAGCAGGGCCCTCTTCTCTCATGTGCATTTCCTTCCCTTACTTATACTATCATTTACCCCATACTATTCAACGATAGATACAAGTGCACTGCCAGCAGATTCAGATCTGATCGCTTCTCTGCGAATTTGCGTAGGTCTGCGATCGGATAGTCGCCATCAAGTGGGGGGGTTCCAAATGCAATCCACAATCTCCCACTCTGCGGAACATTGGAGCAAGCGTGGGAGTCTGGGGGAACCTAATACGGACCCTGGACATTAATGTAAACACTGGTCTTTTATACATTGGAATACAGTATTAATATTTAACACTAAAGGTCTATAGTACAGGCTGTGTCAAACATATTTAATTAGCATAAATAAAGTAACTGTAAGGAAAAAATTAAACAATCCATGATAAATACACAAACATAATAGAACCAGAAGGAGACAGAACTGAACTTTCTAAGCACACATTCTCCCGCCTCATGGTAAGGCTCCTATCTCTACTTCCTGGCAGCTGCTCTCTGATCCAGTGCAGTGACTGAGTGCTCAGATAAAACTTGGTAGAAGAAGCTACTACCACTGGGCGTGTGCAGCAGCTCCGCTCTTACCCTGCATGATGTGGCAGCTCTAGTAATCTTATTGTACATATACTATTATTATTGATGTCATCATTTGAACTGCTGGCCAAGAGGACGGGGGTTTCTGTATTCTTAAAATGTGGTACTGAAAGTGGAATCTCGCTGCTGGAACTTCTGCAAATGGTCATACTTTCCTTACTCAGACTGAAAGAACTGTTTGGTCAGAGTAAAATTGCCAGGCAAGCATAGAATATACAGTCTCAGGCTTATTCAGCAATTTCTTCCACTCTGAAATACGTAGGCTTACCGTGCTATCCCTTTATACCGGGACGCTCATCAGTTACACTAGGCTTACCGTACTATCCCTTTATACCGGGACGCTCATCAGTTACACTAGGCTTACCGTACTATCCCTTTATACCAGGACGCTCATCAATTACACTAGGCTCACCGTCTATCCTTTTATACCGGGACGCTCATCAATTACACTAGGCTTACCGTGCTATCCCTTTATACCGGGACGCTCATCAGTTACACTAGGCTTACCGTACTATCCCTTTATACCGGGACGCTCATCAGTTACACTAGGCTTACCGTACTATCCCTTTATACCGGGACGCTCATCAGTTACACTAGGCTTACCGTGCTATCCCTTTATACCGGGACGCTCATCAGTTACACTAGGCTTACCGTACTATCCCTTTATACCGGGACGCTCATCAGTTACACTAGGCTTACCGTACTATCCCTTTATCCCGGGACGCTCATCAGTTACACCAGGCTTACCGTACTATCCCTTTATACCGGGACGCTCATCAGTTACACTAGGCTTACCGTACTATCCCTTTATACCAGGATGCTCATCAATTACACCAGGCTTACCGTGCTATCCCTTTATACCGGGACGCTCATCAGTTACACTAGGCTTACCGTACTATCCCTTTATACCGGGACGCTCATCAGTTACACTAGGCTTACCGTACTACCCCTTTATACCGGGACGCTCATCAATTACACTAGGCTCACTGTCTATCCTTTTATACCGGGACGCTCATCAATTACACTAGGCTTACCGTACTATCCCTTTATACCGGGACGCTCATCAGTTACACTAGGCTTACCGTACTATCCCTTTATACCGGGACGCTCATCAGTTACACTAGGCTTACCGTGCTATCCCTTTATACCGGGACGCTCATCAGTTACACTAGGCTTACCATACTATCCCTTTATACCGGGATGCTCATCAAGTACACTAGGCTTACCGTGCTATCCCTTTATACCGGGACGCTCATTGAGTACACTAGGCTACCGTAGTATCCCTTTATACCGGGACGCTCATCAATTACCGTACTATCCCTTTATACCGGGACGCTCCTCAATTACACTAGGCTTACCGTACTATGCCTTTATACCGGGACGCTCATCAGTTACACTAGGCTTACCGTGCTATCCCTTTATACCGGGACGCTCATCAGTTACACTAGGCTTACTGTACTATCCCTTTATACCGGGACGCTCATCAGTTACACTAGGCTTACCGTACTATCCCTTTATCCCGGGACGCTCATCAGTTACACCAGACTTACCGTACTATCCCTTTATACCGGGACGCTCATCAGTTACACTAGGCTTACCGTACTATCCCTTTATACCAGGATGCTCATCAATTACACCAGGCTTACCGTGCTATCCCTTTATACCGGGACGCTCATCAGTTACACTAGGCTTACCGTGCTATCCCTTTATACCGGGACGCTCATCAGTTACACTAGGCTTACCGTACTATCCCTTTATACCGGGACGCTCATCAGTTACACTAGGCTTACCGTACTATCCCTTTATACCGGGACGCTCATCAGTTACACTAGGCTTACCGTACTACCCCTTTATACCGGGACGCTCATCAATTACACTAGGCTCACTGTCTATCCTTTTATACCGGGACGCTCATCAATTACACTAGGCTTACCGTACTATCCCTTTATACCGGGACGCTCATCGGTTACACTAGGCTTACCGTACTATCCCTTTATACCGGGACGCTCATCAGTTACACTAGGCTTACCGTACTATCCCTTTATACCGGGACGCTCATCAGTTACACTAGGCTTACCGTGCTATCCCTTTATACCGGGACGCTCATCAATTACACTAGGCTTACCGTACGATCCCTTTATACCGGGACGCTCATCAATTACACTAGGCTTACTGTACTATCCCTTTATACCGGGATGCTCATCAATTACACTAGGCTTACTGTACTATCCCTTTATACCGGGATGCTCATCAATTACACTAGGCTTACCGTACTATCCCTTTATACCGGGACGCTCATCAATTACACTAGGCTTACTGTACTATCCCTTTATACCGGGATGCTCATCAATTACACTAGGCCAGGCCTGGCCAACCTGTGGCTCTCCAGCTGTTGTAAAACTACAAGTCCCATCATGCTTTGCCACAGTTTTGCTATTAAGGAATGCTAAAAATGTGGCAGGGCATGCTGGTATGTGTAGTTTCACAACATCTGGAGAGCCACAGGTTGGCCAGGCCTGCACTAGGCTTACCGTGCTATCCCTTTATACCGGGACGCTCATCAATTACACTAGGCTTACTGTACTATCCCTTTATACCGGGATGCTCATCAATTACACTAGGCTTACCGTACTATCCCTTTATACCGGGACGCTCATCAGTTACACTAGGCTTACCGTACTATCCCTTTATACCGGGACGCTCATCAAGTACACTAGGCTTACCGTGCTATCCCTTTATACCGGGACGCTCATTGAGTACACTAGGCTACCGTAGTATCCCTTTATACCGGGACGCTCATCAATTACCGTACTATCCCTTTATACCGGGACGCTCCTCAATTACACTAGGCTTACCGTACTATGCCTTTATACCGGGACGCTCATCAGTTACACTAGGCTTACCGTACTATCCCTTTATACCGGGGCGCTCATCAGTTACACTAGGCTTACCGTACTATCCCTTTATACCGGGACGCTCATCAGTTACACTAGGCTTACCGTACTATCCCTTTATCCCGGGACGCTCATGAATGAGACAGGTTCTGTAACTGCTTAAACCCAGGTGACATGCAGACCTGAAGTCAGCCACAGAACCTGTGTCATTCATGAGTGTCCCGGGATAAAGGGATAGTACAGATAGTCCAGTAATAAGGAAACTGCTGCGTATTGACCCCACCCTGAGGCACATATCTCTTCTCATAGAGACTACAGGGGCTCTACACTCTATTTACAGTTACCGGGATTCCCTGTAAAGGAGCAAATGGTCGTAATCTTTACTCCAGAGAGATAAAAAATGACCGACTGGGAAGCAATTGCCCCTTATACATCCATCAGAGCACTTGTCACATAGGTCCAGTGTCAGAAATAGTAAGTGGGTCCCATGTGCAACAATACGATGTTTGCAGAGTCAGGCCGCTCTCCCTATCCACCTCACACGTACTGATTACCGCAGAGGCCGCTCTCCCTATCCACCTCACACGTACTGATTACTGCAGAGGCCGCTCTCCCTATCCACCTCACACGTACTGATTACTGCAGAGACCGCTCTCCCTATCCACCTCACACGTACTGATTACCGCAGAGGCCGCTCTCCCTATCCACCTCACACGTACTGATTACTGCAGAGGCCGCTCTCCCTATCCACCTCACACGTACTGATTACTGCAGAGGCCGCTCTCCCTATCCACCTCACACGTACTGATTACTGCAGAGGCCGCTCTCCCTATCCACCTCACACGTACTGATTACTGCAGAGGCCCCGCGCTCCCTTTCCACCTCACACGTACTGATTACTGCAGAGGCCGCTCTCCCTATCCACCTCACGTACTGATTACTGCAGAGGCCGCTCTCCCTATCCACCTCACACATACTGATTACTGCAGAGACCGCTCTCCCTATCCACCTCACACATACTGATTACTGCAGAGGCCGCTCTCCCTATCCACCTCACACGTACTGATTACTGCAGAGACCGCTCTCCCTATCCACCTCACACATACTGATTACTGCAGAGACCGCTCTCCCTATCCACCTCACACATACTGATTACTGCAGAGACCGCTCTCCCTATCCACCTCACACATACTGATTACTGCAGAGGCCGCTCTCCCTATCCACCTCACACGTACTGATTACTGCAGAGGCCCCGCGCTCCCTTTCCACCTCACGTACTGATTACTGCAGAGGCCGCTCTCCCTATCCACCTCACACGTACTGATTACTGCAGAGGCCCCGCGCTCCCTTTCCACCTCACGTACTGATTACTGCAGAGGCCGCTCTCCCTATCCACCTCACACGTACTGATTACTGCAGAGGCCCCGCGCTCCCTTTCCACCTCACGTACTGATTACCGCAGAGGCCGCTCTCCCTATCCACCTCACACGTACTGATTACTGCAGAGGCCGCTCTCCCTATCCACCTCACACGTACGGATTACCGCAGAGGCCGCTCTCCCTATCCACCTCACACGTACTGATTACTGCAGAGGCCGCTCTCCCTATCCACCTCACACGTACTGATTACTGCAGAGGCCGCTCTCCCTATCCACCTCACACGCACTGATTACCGCAGAGGCCGTTCTCCCTATCCACCTCACACGCACTGATTACTGCAGAGGCCGCTCTCCCTATCCACCTCACACGTACTGATTACTGCAAAGGCCGCTCTCCCTATCCACCTCACACGCACTGATTACCGCAGAGGCCGTTCTCCCTATCCACCTCACACGCACTGATTACTGCAGAGGCCGCTCTCCCTATCCACCTCACACGCACCGATAACCGCAGAGGCCCCGCGCTCCCTTTCCACCTCACGTACTGATTACTGCAGAGGCCGCTCTCCCTATCCACCTCACATGTACTGATTACCGCAGAGACCGCTCTCCCTATCCACCTCACACGTACTGATTACTGCAGAGGCCGCTCTCCCTATCCACCTCACATGTACTGATTACCGCAGAGGCCGCTCTCCCTATCCACCTCACACGTACTGATTACTGCAGAGGCCGCTCTCCCTATCCACCTCACACGTACTGATTACTGCAGAGGCCGCTCTCCCTATCCACCTCACACGTACTGATTACTGCAGAGGCCGCTCTCCCTATCCACCTCACACGTACTGATTACTGCAGAGGCCCCGCGCTCCCTTTCCACCTCACACGTACTGATTACTGCAGAGGCCGCTCTCCCTATCCACCTCACGTACTGATTACTGCAGAGGCCGCTCTCCCTATCCACCTCACACATACTGATTACTGCAGAGACCGCTCTCCCTATCCACCTCACACATACTGATTACTGCAGAGGCCGCTCTCCCTATCCACCTCACACGTACTGATTACTGCAGAGACCGCTCTCCCTATCCACCTCACACATACTGATTACTGCAGAGACCGCTCTCCCTATCCACCTCACACATACTGATTACTGCAGAGACCGCTCTCCCTATCCACCTCACACATACTGATTACTGCAGAGGCCGCTCTCCCTATCCACCTCACACGTACTGATTACTGCAGAGGCCCCGCGCTCCCTTTCCACCTCACGTACTGATTACTGCAGAGGCCGCTCTCCCTATCCACCTCACACGTACTGATTACTGCAGAGGCCCCGCGCTCCCTTTCCACCTCACGTACTGATTACTGCAGAGGCCGCTCTCCCTATCCACCTCACACGTACTGATTACTGCAGAGGCCCCGCGCTCCCTTTCCACCTCACGTACTGATTACTGCAGAGGCCGCTCTCCCTATCCACCTCACACGTACTGATTACTGCAGAGGCCGCTCTCCCTATCCACCTCACACGTACGGATTACCGCAGAGGCCGCTCTCCCTATCCACCTCACACGTACTGATTACTGCAGAGGCCGCTCTCCCTATCCACCTCACACGTACTGATTACTGCAGAGGCCGCTCTCCCTATCCACCTCACACGCACTGATTACCGCAGAGGCCGTTCTCCCTATCCACCTCACACGCACTGATTACTGCAGAGGCCGCTCTCCCTATCCACCTCACACGCACCGATAACCGCAGAGGCCCCGCGCTCCCTTTCCACCTCACGTACTGATTACTGCAGAGGCCGCTCTCCCTATCCACCTCACATGTACTGATTACCGCAGAGACCGCTCTCCCTATCCACCTCACACGTACTGATTACTGCAGAGGCCGCTCTCCCTATCCACCTCACACGTACTGATTACTGCAGAGGCCGCTCTCCCTATCCACCTCACACGTACTGATTACTGCAGAGGCCGCTCTCCCTATCCACCTCACACGTACTGATTACTGCAGAGGCCGTTCTCCCTATCCACCTCACACGCACTGATTACTGCAGAGGCCGCTCTCCCTATCCACCTCACACGCACTGATTACCGCAGAGGCCGTTCTCCCTATCCACCTCACACGCACTGATTACTGCAGAGGCCGCTCTCCCTATCCACCTCACACGCACCGATAACCGCAGAGGCCCCGCGCTCCCTTTCCACCTCACGTACTGATTACTGCAGAGGCCGCTCTCCCTATCCACCTCACATGTACTGATTACCGCAGAGACCGCTCTCCCTATCCACCTCACACGTACTGATTACTGCAGAGGCCGCTCTCCCTATCCACCTCACACGTACTGATTACTGCAGAGGCCGCTCTCCCTATCCACCTCACACGTACTGATTACTGCAGAGGCCGCTCTCCCTATCCACCTCACACGTACTGATTACTGCAGAGGCCGCTCTCCCTATCCACCTCACACGTACTGATTACTGCAGAGGCCGCTCTCCCTATCCACCTCACACGTACTGATTACTGCAGAGGCCGCTCTCCCTATCCACCTCACACGTACTGATTACTGCAGAGGCCGTTCTCCCTATCCACCTCACACGCACTGATTACTGCAGAGGCCGCTCTCCCTATCCACCTCACACGCACTGATTACCGCAGAGGCCGTTCTCCCTATCCACCTCACACGCACTGATTACTGCAGAGGCCGCTCTCCCTATCCACCTCACACGCACCGATAACCGCAGAGGCCCCGCGCTCCCTTTCCACCTCACGTACTGATTACTGCAGAGGCCGCTCTCCCTATCCACCTCACACGTACTGATTACTGCAGAGGCCGCTCTCCCTATCCACCTCACACGTACTGATTACTGCAGAGGCCGCTCTCCCTATCCACCTCACACGTACTGATTACTGCAGAGGCCGCTCTCCCTATCCACCTCACACGTACTGATTACTGCAGAGGCCGTAACAGTACAGCTGGGGGCGCCGCAGGTAATGGTAACACAGTACAGCTTGGGGGCGTCACACAGGTAATGGTAACACAGTACAGCCGGGGGCGCCGCAGGTAATGGTAACACAGTACAGCCGGGGGCGCCGCAGGTAATGGTAACACAGTACAGCCGGGGGCAGCGCAGGTAATGGTAACAGTACAGCCGGGGGCAACGCAGGTAATGGTAACAGTACAGCCGGGGGCAGCGCAGGTAATGGTAACACAGTACAGCCGGGGGCAACGCAGGTAATGGTAACACAGTACAGCCAGGGGCACCGCAGGTAATGGTAACACAGTACAGCCGGGGGCGCCGCAGGTAATGGTAACACAGTACAGCCGGGGGCGCCGCAGGTAATGGTTACAGTACAGCCAGGGGCAGCGCAGGTAATGGTAACACAGTACAGCCGGGGGCAGCGCAGGTAATGGTAACACAGTACAGCCGGGGGCGCTGCAGGTAATGGTAACACAGTACAGCCGGGGGCGCTGCAGGTAATGGTAACACAGTACAGCCGGGGGCGCTGCAGGTAATGGTAACACAGTACAGCCGGGGGCAGTGCAGGTAATGGTAACACAGTACAGCCGGGGGCGCTGCAGGTAATGGTAACACAGTACAGCCGGGGGCAGTGCAGGTAATGGTAACACAGTACAGCCGGGGGCAGCGCAGGTAATGGTAACACAGTACAGTCGGGGGCAGCGCAGGTAATGGTAACAGTACAGCCGGGGGCAGCGCAGGTAATGGTAACACAGTACAGCTGGGGGCAGCGCAGGTAATGGTAACACAGTACAGCCGGGGGCGCTGCAGGTAATGGTAACAGTACAGCCAGGGGCAGCACAGGTAATGGTAACACAGTACAGCCGGGGGCAGTGCAGGTAATGGTAACACAGTACAGCTGGGGGCAGTGCAGGTAATGGTAACACAGTACAGCCGGGGGCAGCGCAGGTAATGGTAACACAGTACAGCCGGGGGCAGCGCAGGTAATGGTAACACAGTATAGCCGGGGGCAGCGCAGGTAATGGTAACACAGTACAGCCGGGGGCAGCGCAGGTAATGGTAACAGTACAGCTGGGGGCAGCGCAGGTAATGGTAACACAGTACAGCTGGGGGCAGTGCAGGTAATGGTAACACAGTACAGCTGGGGGCGCTGCAGGTAATGGTAACACAGTACAGCCGGGGGCGCTGCAGGTAATGGTAACACAGTACAGCCGGGGGCAGTGCAGGTAATGGTAACACAGTACAGCTGGGGGCAGTGCAGGTAATGGTAACACAGTACAGCCGGGGGCGCCGCAGGTAATGATAACAGTACAGCCGGGGGCGCCGCAGGTAATGGTAACTGCCAATGAGCGTGCATTTATTGATGGCAAAATACTACACACAGCGTAAGAGAATAAAGTGATATACTATATACAGATTCATGTTGTACATACTGTGACACAGAGCTCAGGCACAGTGCACGTAACCGCCATCCGGGAAGGTGTCAGTAAGTGTCGGATTACTTACAGGTGGAGGATGGAGAATAGCTTCTATGGGAATCACTATCAGCTTACTAGCTGCAGACGGCATAAACCCACTCACAGCCGCCTTCCGGGCGCAGGACCACAGGACGCCTGAACCTGCCTTACTACATAGGAATGTCTTACGCACCAGTATTTCCAGTATCACAGGGCATAGCCCTCCTGTGGCCTGAGACCCTGGCGGCCACATGGTTAATGGCGGCCACGGTACGTAATGGGGTAACCATTAAAGTGCCCGACGCCATGTTAAGGACAATAGGCGCTTGGCGCCACTGTTAAATGTACTTACGGCGCAAGGTGCGGACTGTTTAAATGTATGTTTAATAATGTGTCTTAATATGTTATATTGCTGCGCAGTGCGTAGCTGGAGAATGATGGACTGCGCGGTTATAGAACTGCATGGACAGGGCACTTATGAGAAAAGTACAGTATGAGTTATTTTGATTCTAAAGGGCTTTGATGATTGTTCTTCAGCACCTTGTACATAGCCAGTCATATGGTAATTGTCCTAGCTCCAGACTTGCTATGTACAAGCAAGTGTCAATTAGCCGGCTTTTTGGTGGCCAAACATTTTCTTTGAAATACAAACTAAGGTTTGGAAGGAAGACTGGTTGTGTTTCCAGTCTTTCCTGTTGTAAGCCCAAAAAACTGGGTTTGCATGGAGATGTGAATGAGACAGGAACATGTTAATCAGATTGTGTTTTATGAATGCAAACTTGTGGGTTTCGTTTAACAACAGTTTGGTGCAAGATTTCCTAGGCCGTATTATTTAGGATGCAGATTTATGTTTAAATTACAAGGACTTTGTGTGTGACAGGAAAAGGATGAGGAACATTTGTTTGGGAAATGAAATACAAACCGTATTTTAAAGCTATGTGATAAATGTATCAATGGCTTAGTGTAAACTACCAGGTGGTAAGGATTGGAGTTTAGATGACACCATACTTTGTCTATGTGACAGGAAGGAGGAAATTGCTTCATGCACTTCTATCCTTTTAAAAATAGGATTTTAATTACCTACCGTTAAATCCTTTTCTCGTAGTCCATAGAGGATGCTGGGGTCCACATTAATACCATGGGGTATAGACGGGTCCACCAGGAGCCATTGGCACTTTAAGAGTTTAACAGTGTGGGCTGGCTCCTCCCTCTATGCCCCTCCTACCAGACTCAGTCTAGAAACTGTGCCCGAGGAGACGACATACTTTGAGAGAAGGAAATGCACAGATAGTGGCGAGATTCCTACCAGCTCACACAAACAAGGCAAACCAGGCCAACTAGCCTGACAACTAAGCAACAGCTGAAGCATTACTGAACCCAGTAAAGAAACGCAGTACTCAACTAAGAACAAAGCAGTTTTGAACCAGGAAAACGGAGCGCTGGACGGGCGCCCAGCATCCTCTAGGATGCTGGGGTCCACATTAGTACCATGGGGATGTACCAAAGCTCCCAGAATGGGAGGGAGAGCGCGCAGGCTGCTGCAGAACTGCTTTGGCAAACTTGAGGTCCTCAGAGGCCAAAAACTTAGCAAACGTGTTCGACCCAGACCAAGTAGCCGCTCGGCAAAGCTGCAAAGCCGAAACAACCCGCGCAGCCGCCCAGGAAAACCCCACTATACAAGTAGAGTGGGCCTTAACAGATTTTGGACACGGCAATCCAGCCGTAGAATACGCATGCTGGATAGTGAACCTGATCCAGTGAGAAATCATCTGCTTAGAAGCAGGACACCCAATTTTCTTGGGATCATAAAGGACAAACAGACAGTCCAATTTTCTGTGACAAGCAGTCCTCTTCATATAGATCTTCAAAGCCCTCACAACATCCAAGGACTCTGAGGTAACTGAGGAGTCAGTAGCCACTGGCACCACAATAGGTTGTTTGATATGAAAAACCAACACAAGCTTAGGAAGGAACTGTTGACCCGTCCTGAGCTCAACTCTATCTTCATGGAGGATTAAAGAGGAGCTTTTACAGGACAAAGCCCCCAAGTCCGACACACGTCGCGCAGAAGCCAAGGCCAACAATGTGACAGCCTTCCACGTGAGAAACTTGACCACAGCCTCCTGTAAAGGCTCAAACCAATCTGATTGCAGGAAATGCAACACCACGTCAGATCCCATGGAGGCTAGATGTGCATAACCCCTTTCAAAAAGGTCTAAACCTCAGGGAGGGCAGCCAAGTGTTTCTGGAAGAAAATGGATAAAGCCGAAATCTGGACCTTTATGGATCCCAAACGCAGGCCCATATCCACACCTGCTTGCAGGAAGAGGAGAAACCGTCCAAGTTGAAACTCCACCTCAGGAAATTTCTTGGGAGTTGCACCAAGACATATACTTTTTCCAAAGTCGATGGTAATGTTTAGATGTTACTCCATTCCTAGCCTGTATCAGGGTAGGAATAACCGCACTTGGAATACCCTTCTGAGCTAAGATCTGGCGCTCAACCCCCATGCCGTCAAACGTAGTCGTGGCAAGTCTTGATAAGCGAACGGCCCCTGTTGCAGAAGATCCTCCCGAAGAGGAAGAGGCCTTGGATGTTCCAGCAGTAGATCCAGCAGATCCACGTACCAAGCCCTCCCAGACCAGTCCGGAGCAGTAAGGATCGCCCGAACTCTTGTTCTTTTTACAAGCTTTAGAATTCTTGGAATGAGCGTTAGTGGAGGGAACACATACACTGACTTGAACAGCCATGGTGTCACCAGGGCATCCACCGCCACTGCTTGTGGGTCTCTCGACCTGGAACAGTACCTCTGAATCTTCTTGTTGAGATGCGAGGTCATCATGTCTATTTCAGGTAAGCCCCAACGACTGGTCACCTCTGTGAACACCTCCGGATGGAGTCCCCATTCTCCTGGATGGAGATCGTGCCTGCTGAGGAAGTCCGCTTCCCAGTTGTCCACTCCAGGAATGAAGATTGCTGACAGTGCCACTGCATGCCTTACTGCCCAGAGGAGGATTTTTGTTACCTCTGACATTGCATCTCTGCTCTTCGTTCCGCCCTGTTGGTTTATGTAGGCCACCATCGTTACATTGTCCGACTGCACTTGAATGGCCCGATCTTGCAGAAGCTGTGCTGCTTATCGAAAACCGTTGTACACGGCTCTTAGCTCCAGGGTGTTTATTGGAAGAAGGCATTCCTGACTTGACCACCTTCCTTGAAAGGTTTCCCCTAGGGTGACTGCGCCCAAACCTCTGAGACTTGCATCCGTGGTTAGAAGGATCCAGTTCTGAACCCCGAACCTGCGGCCCTCCAGAAGGTGAGGCAGTTGCAGCCACCAGAGGAGTGAAATGATTAAATCCTTGCTTTCGGCGACAGACGTATCCTCTGGTGCATGTGTAGGTGAGAACCCGATCACTGGTCTAGGAGATCCAGTTGGAATGACCGAGCATGAAATCTTCCATACTGTAGAGCCTTGTAAGAGGCAACCATCTTCCCCAGAAGGTGAATGCACTGATGAACAGATACCCGGGCTGGCTTCAGGACATCCCGGACCATTGACTGTATCACCAACGCTATCTCCACCGGCAGAAACACCTTCTGCACCACCGTGTCGAGGAGCATTCCCCGGAAAGACAACCCTGTCGGCTCCAAATGTAACTTTGGAGAATATAGGATCCATACATAATTCACGAGCAGTCGAGTAGTGAGAGCAACGGACTGCAACAACTACTCCCTGTAAGACGTCTGTATCAGCAGATCATTCGGATATGGAACTATGTTCACCCCTTTTCTGCGGAGGATGAGCAACAGCTCTGCTATCCCCCTTGCGAACACCCTCGGTGTCGCGGACAGGGCGAACAGTAGTGCCTGGAACTGACAGTGACAACCCAACAGCGCAATCTGAAATAAGTCTGGTGTTGTGGTAATCAAAACATGGAGGGACGCATCCTAGATAGCCAGGGATACCCGGAATGCCCCCTCCACCCGACCTGAAAACCCCGCTCTGAGACTCCAGTTTGAACCTAAACCCCCTCTAAGAAGGTTTAACGATTCCAGGTTCAAATCAGGTCTGACTGAACCGTCCGGTTTCAGTACCACAAAGGGATATGAAGAGTAACCCTGCTTTCCAGAGGGTTTGGAACTGTATCAATGAGAGTTACCGGTTCCCCTTATGCAATGGCTTCTGGTAGGATAGCCCGTTCTGTCAGCAGAGCTGGCAAGTCTACACTAAGAAACAGTGAAATGGGAATACCTGAAAACTCCACACTGTACCCCTGGCACACGATATCGTTTACCCACGGGGTGAGGCCTGAGGAGACCCAGACCTGACTGAAATTTCTGAGCCACGCTCCCACCTGCCCTATCTCCAGACGCGGAGGTTCATACAGAGAATTTCGAGAAAATATAGCCAGGCTTCTGTGCCTGTAAACCGGTAGGTGCATGTTGTCTCGATAGTACCCGACCGCCAATGAAGAGCGGTAGGGGTTTTGGACTTCCTACCCTCTGCGGTATAAATGTAGAAAGGATAGTTATTTCCCAGTGTCTGAGTGGCTGAGGGAAGAAGGGTCACTTACCCGCGGCAGCCATGGAGATTCACGCATCCCATACGCTCCTCAAATAGAGCCTGACCTGGAAGGGTAGTTTCTCCACGCTGATCCTGGATTCCGCCGCTGTAGACCTTAGGCGCAATCAGAGTCTCCGGCGTGTCAAGACAGCCATGGGAGACATCCTTGCATCCAGAGGACCCAGGTCCGTCATGGCCTCCACCATGAACCCAGCAGAAACCTGTAGGTGACGGAGAAACAATGTAATGACACCTCTATCCAGAGAATATAATCCTTTAGTAATGTGCCTGACCACCTTACTATGGCTATAGAAATCTATGCACAGGTAACACTGGGCCCTAACGCCGTGTCTGGATTCTTGCGGTCTTCTAGGTCTAACAGAGCGGCAGACCCAGGTATAGGTAAAACACCCTTTCTAGACAGCCTACTACAGAAGCGTCTACCACAGGGAACTTATTCCCCTCCCCCTTTTTGTTTTTGTTAAGGACAGGAAAAGCCGTGAGAGCCCTATTAGGGACCCTGAATGTTGTCTCAAGGGTTTCCCCGGATATCACTAATAATGTTGTCAATCTCAATAAGTGTAACCCATGAGCTGAACCTGCGGGCACAGGATGCCTCATCCCCCCGCATATCCCCACCACCGCCTCCCATATCAGGGTCGCCACCCGTGTCGACTTGCCGAAGCGGGCAAGAGCACGCGGCTGGGCATATACCAGGGGATCTTGATGGGCAGTGGAACAGAACCAGACAAACTTCTACAGAGAGTCTCAAATCTGCGTATTAGCCCCATTATGAGCTATCCCAGCTGAAATCTGGGATATAACGCCCCTATTGAAGCCCCCACAACAGCCCGGAATCGGAATACTGAGACACAACGGTACATTCCTGAGAGCACGGAATGGATCCTCTGGAGAAGCTCCATACACAGCATTACCAGACACAGTCCCTGGACATGGTAGAGCGGGATATATGTACACACATACACAGCATTACCAGACACAGAGTCCCTGGACATGGTAGAGCGGGATATATGTACACACATACACAGCATTACCAGACACAGAGTCCCTGGACATGGTAGAGCGGGATATATGTACACACATACACAGCATTACCAGACAGAGTCCCTGGACATGGTAGAGCGGGATATATGTACACACATACACAGCATTACCAGACAGAGTCCCTGGACATGGTAGAGCGGGATATATGTACACACATACACAGCATTACCAGACACAGTCCCTGGACATGGTAGAGCGGGATATATGTACACACATACACAGCATTACCAGACACAGAGTCCCTGGACATGGTAGAGCGGGATATATGTACACACATACACAGCATTACCAGACACAGAGTCCCTGGACATGGTAGAGCGGGATATATGTACACACATACACAGCATTACCAGACACAGAGTCCCTGGACATGGTAGAGCGGGATATATGTACACACATACACAGCATTACCAGACAGAGTCCCTGGACATGGTAGAGCGGGATATATGTACACACATACACAGCATTACCAGACAGAGTCCCTGGACATGGTAGAGCGGGATATATGTACACACATACACAGCATTACCAGACACAGAGTCCCTGGACATGGTAGAGCGGGATATATGTACACACATACACATCATTACCAGACAGAGTCCCTGGACATGGTAGAGCGGGATATATGTACACACATACACAGCATTACCAGACAGAGTCCCTGGACATGGTAGAGCGGGATATATGTACACACATACACAGCATTACCAGACACAGTCCCTGGACATGGTAGAGCGGGATATATGTACACACATACACAGCATTACCAGACAGAGTCCCTGGACATGGTAGAGCGGGATATATGTACACACATACACAGCATTACCAGACAGAGTCCCTGGACATGGTAGAGCGGGATATATGTACACACATACACAGCATTACCAGACAGAGTCCCTGGACATGGTAGAGAGGGATATATGTACACACATACACAGCATTACCAGACACAGAGTCCCTGGACATGGTAGAGCGGGATATATGTACACACATACACAGCATTACCAGACAGAGTCCCTGGACATGGTAGAGCGGGATATATGTACACACATACACAGCATTACCAGACAGAGTCCCTGGACATGGTAGAGCGGGATATATGTACACACATACACAGCATTACCAGACAGAGTCCCTGGACATGGTAGAGAGGGATATATGTACACACATACACAGCATTACCAGACACAGAGTCCCTGGACATGGTAGAGCGGGATATATGTACACACATACACAGCATTACCAGACACAGAGTCCCTGGACATGGTAGAGCGGGATATATGTACACACATACACAGCATTACCAGACACAGAGTCCATGGACATGGTAGAGCGGGATATATGTACACACATACACAGCATTACCAGACAGAGTCCCTGGACATGGTAGAGCGGGATATATGTACACACATACACAGCATTACCAGACACAGAGTCCCTGGACATGGTAGAGCGGGATATATGTACACACATACACAGCATTACCAGACAGAGTCCCTGGACATGGTAGAGCGGGATATATGTACACACATACACAGCATTACCAGACAGAGTCCCTGGACATGGTAGAGCGGGATATATGTACACACATACACAGCATTACCAGACAGAGTCCCTGGACATGGTAGAGCGGGATATATGTACACACATACACAGCATTACCAGACAGAGTCCCTGGACATGGTAGAGCGGGATATATGTACACACATACACAGCATTACCAGACAGAGTCCCTGGACATGGTAGAGCGGGATATATGTACACACATACACAGCATTACCAGACACAGAGTCCCTGGACATGGTAGAGCGGGATATATGTACACACATACACATCATTACCAGACAGAGTCCCTGGACATGGTAGAGCGGGATATATGTACACACATACACAGCATTACCAGACAGAGTCCCTGGACATGGTAGAGCGGGATATATGTACACACATACACAGCATTACCAGACAGAGTCCCTGGACATGGTAGAGAGGGATATATGTACACACATACACAGCATTACCAGACACAGAGTCCCTGGACATGGTAGAGCGGGATATATGTACACACATACACAGCATTACCAGACACAGAGTCCCTGGACATGGTAGAGCGGGATATATGTACACACATACACAGCATTACCAGACACAGAGTCCATGGACATGGTAGAGCGGGATATATGTACACACATACACAGCATTACCAGACAGAGTCCCTGGACATGGTAGAGCGGGATATATGTACACACATACACAGCATTACCAGACACAGAGTCCCTGGACATGGTAGAGCGGGATATATGTACACACATACACAGCATTACCAGACAGAGTCCCTGGACATGGTAGAGCGGGATATATGTACACACATACACAGCATTACCAGACAGAGTCCCTGGACATGGTAGAGCGGGATATATGTACACACATACACAGCATTACCAGACAGAGTCCCTGGACATGGTAGAGCGGGATATATGTACACACATACACAGCATTACCAGACAGAGTCCCTGGACATGGTAGAGCGGGATATATGTACACACATACACAGCATTACCAGACACAGAGTCCCTGGACATGGTAGAGCGGGATATATGTACACACATACACAGCATTACCAGACAGAGTCCCTGGACATGGTAGAGCGGGATATATGTACACACATACACAGCATTACCAGACACAGAGTCCCTGGACATGGTAGAGCGGGATATATGTACACACATACACAGCATTACCAGACAGAGTCCCTGGACATGGTAGAGCGGGATATATGTACACACATACACAGCATTACCAGACACAGAGTCCCTGGACATGGTAGAGCGGGATATATGTACACACATACACAGCATTACCAGACACAGAGTCCCTGGACATGGTAGAGCGGGAGAACCTTCAGAGAACACAGAGTTAATGGAGCCAGCACCCACACAGCGCCCCAGGAACAGTACAGAAACCAAGCCTGGCGCTGACTCTGCACCCTAGCAGAATACACAGTGGTAATAGAGAATAACACTCTCCCCTCCCTGCTATTACCCCCTGTACCTTACAGTATAGCTGGAGTACGTGGAGGGCCAGCGCTCCTGCAGTGTGATGATGTGCAGAGATGGCGCTGAACGCTGCTGGGTCCACTCTGAGGAGAGCCCCGCACCCTGAACATGGCGCTGCATTCCACTTCTTTATACTGGTCTGAGGTATGTTGTTGGCAGCGCTACCGAGGTCCCTGACAGCGTGAGTGACCAGTGTAGAGCATAGGCGCTGGCTCAGGGCGCCCCTCAAAGTGCCACAAAGTGTGCCGCTGAGCCTCCGGAGCGCGGTTAATACCGCACTCCCACTCTGTTGCCGCCATTTTCACACCGGCTCCCTGCTTGCCAGGGGGGGGGCGGTGACTCACTTGCCACTGGAATCTTCTGGCTCTGTTAGGGGGTGACAGCAGTGCTGCGGGAGTGAGCGGTCGCCTGGGGCGGCTAACGATCATCACCCTCAGGAGCTCAGTGTCCTGTCAGCGGAGATAGTGGCTCAAACCCCGCAGGGCGGACACTACTCCCCCCTTAGTCCCACAAAGCAGGGAGGCTGTTGCCAGCAGCCTCCCTGTGCCTAAAATACTCTTAGAAAAATAATAAAACTAAAGAAACTCTAGGAGCTCCCCTAGCTGTGACCAGCTCCTCCGGGCACATTATCTAAACTGAGTCTGGTAGGAGGGGCATAGAAGGAGGAGCCAGCACACACTCTTAAACTCTTAAAGTGACCATGGCTCCTGGTGGACCCGTCTATGGGGGTCATTCCGAGTGGATCGCTTGCTAGCTACTTTTAGCAGCCGTGCCACCCACGGGGGGAGTGTATTTTTGCTTTGCAGAAGTGCGAACGCTTGTGCAGCAGAGCGCCTGTAAAATCATTTTGTGCAAAACAAGACCAGCCCTGTAGTTACTTACCCTGTGCGATGATTCTAACGACGGAGGGACGGCTTTTGACGTCACAAACGCACTCAGCGGTCGCCCAGCCACGCCTGTGTTTTTCCCGACACGCCTGCATTTTTCTAAGCACTCCCTGAAAACGGTCGGCTGTCACCCAGAAACGCCAAATTCATGTCAATCTTCCTGCGTTCGGCCGTGCGACTGAAAGCTTAGTTAGAACCAGTGCAAAACCATGATGCTCTTTGTACCCGTACGTCACGCGTGCGCATTGCGGTGCATACGCAGATTAGCCATTTTTTCACTGATCGCTGCACTGCGAACAATGGCAGCTAGCGATCAACTCGGAATGACCCCCTATACCCCATGGTACTAATGTGGACCCCAGCATCCTCTAGGATGTAAGAGAAATGTAATGTATTTATCTTTTGTAAGAAATCCTGATTGGATGGAAAGGACTCAGGGGGGGAACTTCCCACTGAGATGTAGTGTGGTTTTACTGTATAAGAAGAGGAGGCCTGTGAGCTCCAGAGTGTATTATACAATTTTCATTCTGCTGTAACATCTGCTGTATTGCTGAGTTCTTTTCAGAACTATTTGAGCAAATAAACATCTTCTGCCTCAAGACGACCGCTTCATCTTGTGACCTGCAGGACTAGGTGAAACCCAGCTCTATTTTCCGGCTGTCCAGGGTGTAACCAGCGTCTCCAAGTTCCGCCTTCCGCCAGCTACCGGCAGAGGCCTAGTCAAGCGACTAGTGGGGATTCGTCAGCACCACGCAGGTGTGGTAAGGCAGCATGTCGGCACATACAGAGCAGAACCGTGGTTCTAGTCGCTATGGAGGTTTAGGAATTTGGTGGTGGAAGTGCAGAACCCGCCCACTGCGCAGTGGGTAGAGTCAGTAACAGGCGGTTACTGACAGGAAGCGGGAATCCCCTATGTGGCCAGGTCTCGTGTGACCTAAAACTCCATTCTGTGTACTGGGGACGGGACGTGAAGCGGTGAGGGCTCTCGTACGGGACGTCCGGTCACACCTCTTAATTATGACTCTCATCATTCCGCTGCACGAGTCTCATCAATCCGCTGCACGAGTCTCATCAATCCGCTGCACGAGTCTCATCAATCCGCTGCACGAGTTTCATTAATCCGCTGCACGAGTCTCATCAATCCGCTGCACGAGTCTCATCAATCCGCTGCACGAGTCTCATCAATCCGCTGCACGAGTCTCATCAATCCGCTGCACGAGTCTCATCAATCCGCTGCACGAGTCTCATCAATCCGCTGCACGAGTCTCATCAATCCGCTGCACGAGTCTCATCAATCCGCTGCACGAGTCTCATCAATCCGCTGCACGAGTCTCATCAATCCGCTGCACGAGTCTCATCATTCCGCTGCACGAGTCTCATCAATCCGCTGCACGAGTCTCATCAATCCGCTGCACGAGTCTCATTAATCCGCTGCACGAGTCTCATCAATCCGCTGCACGAGTCTCATCAATCCGCTGCACGAGTCTCATCAATCCGCTGCACGAGTCTCATCATTCCGCTGCACGAGTCTCATTATTCCGCTGCACGAGTCTCATTAATCCGCTGCACGAGTCTCATTATTCCGCTGCACGAGTCTCATTATTCCGCTGCACGAGTCTCATTATTCCGCTGCACGAGTCTCATTATTCCGCTGCACGAGTCTCATTAATCCGCTGCACGAGTCATTATTCCGCTGCATGAGTCATCATTCCGCTGCACGAGTCTCATCATTCCGCTGCACGAGTCTCATTAATCCGCTGCACGAGTCTCATTATTCCGCTGCACGAGTCTCATTATTCCGCTGCACGAGTCTCATTATTCCGCTGCACGAGTCTCATTAATCCGCTGCACGAGTCTCATTAATCCGCTGCACGAGTCTCATCATTCCGCTGCACGAGTCTCATTAATCCGCTGCACGAGTCTCATTAATCCGCTGCACGAGTCTCATTAATCCGCTGCACGAGTCTCATTAATCCGCTGCACGAGTCTCATTAATCCGCTGCACGAGTCTCATTAATCCGCTGCACGAGTCTCATTATTCCGCTGCACGAGTCTCATTAATCCGCTGCACGAGTCTCATTAATCCGCTGCACGAGTCTCATTATTCCGCTGCACGAGTCTCATTATTCCGCTGCACGAGTCTCATTATTCCGCTGCACGAGTCTCATTATTCCGCTGCACGAGTCTCATTATTCCGCTGCACGAGTCTCATTATTCCGCTGCACGAGTCTCAATCCGCTGCACGAGTCTCATTATTCTGCTGCACGAGTCTCATTATTCCGCTGCACGAGTCTCATTAATCCGCTGCACGAGTCTCATTATTCTGCTGCACGAGTCTCATTATTCCGCTGCACGAGTCTCATTATTCCGCTGCACGAGTCTCATTAATCCGCTGCACGAGTCTCATTATTCTGCTGCACGAGTCTCATCATTCCGCTGCACGAGTCTCATCATTCCGCTGCACGAGTCTCATTAATCCGCTGCACGAGTCTCATTAATCCGCTGCACGAGTCTCATTAATCCGCTGCACGAGTCTCATTAATCCGCTGCACGAGTCTCATTAATCCGCTGCACGAGTCTCATTAATCCGCTGCACGAGTCTCATTATTCCGCTGCACGAGTCTCATTATTCCGCTGCACGAGTCTCATTAATCCGCTGCACGAGTCTCATTATTCCGCTGCACGAGTCTCATTATTCCGCTGCACGAGTCTCATTATTCCGCTGCACGAGTCTCATTAATCCGCTGCACGAGTCTCATTATTCCGCTGCACGAGTCTCATTATTCCGCTGCACGAGTCTCATTATTCCGCTGCACGAGTCTCATTATTCCGCTGCACGAGTCTCATTAATCCGCTGCACGAGTCTCATTATTCCGCTGCACGAGTCTCATTATTCCGCTGCACGAGTCTCATTATTCCGCTGCACGAGTCTCATTATTCCGCTGCACGAGTCTCATTAATCCGCTGCACGAGTCTCATTATTCCGCTGCACGAGTCTCATTATTCCGCTGCACGAGTCTCATTATTCCGCTGCACGAGTCTCATTATTCCGCTGCACGAGTCTCATTATTCCGCTGCACGAGTCTCATTATTCCGCTGCACGAGTCTCATTATTCCGCTGCACGAGTCTCATTATTCCGCTGCACGAGTCTCATTATTCCGCTGCACGAGTCTCATTAATCCGCTGCACGAGTCTCATTATTCCGCTGCACGAGTCTCATTATTCCGCTGCACGAGTCTCATTAATCCGCTGCACGAGTCTCATTATTCCGCTGCACGAGTCTCATTATTCCGCTGCACGAGTCTCATTATTCCGCTGCACGAGTCTCATTATTCCGCTGCACGAGTCTCATTATTCCGCTGCACGAGTCTCATTATTCCGCTGCACGAGTCTCATTAATCCGCTGCACGAGTCTCATTATTCTGCTGCACGAGTCTCATTATTCCGCTGCACGAGTCTCATTATTCCGCTGCACGAGTCTCATCATTCCTGATATTGGCCCCCGGAGCTGCCGCAGTGTCCTGATTGCAGCAGCCTGTAGTAGCAGTAGCTACAGATCACGGTATGTAGTTTCGACAGGTTTCCTCAGGAACCCTCCACCGGAAATGGCCACTATGTACGGTGGTGAGCAGACCGCGCATGCGCAGAGGCCCAGACAACCCGCACGGCACATCGTAGGGACAGGCTTCTATGCGATCTATGATAAATGCCCCCCACAGTTCTTACAGACACAAGCAGCGACGTTACCTCACACATACAGAAACCTGTGTAACTCCTGAACAACGCCCCAGTCAGACATAAGCCAAAGACCCTGTCACACACACGGACCCGGGTCCGGCTTATGTCTGACCCACGTTCACAGTCCCAGGGCGGGCTGTGACGGCTGTGTGATGTCACAGGCAGCCACTGTGATTCAAAACATGGCGGGTAGCCGCTGTGTGATGCTTTCGCATGTGTGCGCGGGGGGGAAGGGGGGGCTGTATCCAGCATGCAGGGTGGACTTCCCCTCTTCCGGGCGTCCCCCACTCATGTTAGTGTAATAGATTGATGTGCAAGTTTTCACACATCTACAATCCACGCGGAATTAGGCCCTTTATCTCCACTTTACCACTCCAACGCTTAGTACATCTCCCCCTCTAGGAGATCACTCTGTCAGGCAATAGGTTACTTTCCTGCACTTGGCCCATTTGGGGTAGTTTTATATTCCGGCCCAACAATAGGTAAGTACCGGTTGTGGGCTAGAGTGCCCTCGAGCCATTTTTCTTCTGAAGCCTCCTCAGCAGGGACTGTGGGTGCGGACGGCTCTGTTCTTATCGCCCAGCGGTCCGAGCGGTCAGGGGCTGGAGTACGTAGCAGGCCACGTGTCGCTCAGTGTGTACAGGAAGGGAAGGTGTCTCTGTTCTTATCGCCCAGCGGTCCGAGTGGTCAGGGGCTGGAGTACGTAGCAGGCCACGTGTCGCTCAGTGTGTACAGGAAGGGAAGGTGTCTCTGTTCTTATCGCCCAGCGGTCCGAGCGGTCAGGGGCAGGAGTACGTAGCAGGCCACGTGTCGCTCAGTGTGTACAGGAAGGGAAGGTGTCTCTGTTCTTATCGCCCAGCGGGCCGAGCGGTCAGGGGCAGGAGTAAGTAGCAGGCCACGAGTCGCTCAGTGTGTACAGGAAGGGAAGGTGTCTCTGTTCTTATCGCCCAGCGGTCCGAGCGGTCAGGGGCTGGAGTACGTAGCAGGCCACGAGTCGCTCAGTGTGTACAGGAAGGGAAGGTGTCTCTGTTCTTATCGCCCAGCGGTCCGAGCGGTCAGGGGCTGGAGTACGTAGCAGGCCACGAGTCGCTCAGTGTGTACAGGAAGGGAAGGTGTCTCTGTTCTTATCGCCCAGCGGTCAGGGGCTGGAGTACGTAGCAGGCCACGAGTCGCTCAGTGTGTACAGGAAGGGAAGGTGTCTCTGTTCTTATCGCCCAGCGGTCCGAGCGGTCAGGGGCAGGAGTACGTAGCAGGACACGAGTCGCTCAGTGTGTACAGGAAGGGAAGGTGTCTCTGTTCTTAACGCCCAGCGGGCCGAGCGGTCAGGGGCTGGAGTACGTAGCAGGCCACGAGTCGCTCAGTGTGTACAGGAAGGGAAGGTGTCTCTGTTCTTATCGCCCAGCGGTCCGAGCGGTCAGGGGCTGGAGTACGTAGCAGGCCACGAGTCGCTCAGTGTGTACAGGAAGGGAAGGTGTCTCTGTTCTTATCGCCCAGCGGTCCGAGCGGTCAGGGGCTGGAGTACGTAGCAGGCCACGTGTCGCTCAGTGTGTACAGGAAGGGAAGGTGTCTCTGTTCTTATCGCCCAGCGGTCCGAGCGGTCAGGGGCTGGAGTACGTAGCAGGACACGAGTCGCTCAGTGTGTACAGGAAGGGAAGGTGTCTCTGTTCTTATCGCCCAGCGGTCCGAGCGGTCAGGGGCTGGAGTACGTAGCAGGCCACGAGTCGCTCAGTGTGTACAGGAAGGGAAGGTGTCTCTGTTCTTAACGCCCAGCGGGCCGAGCGGTCAGGGGCTGGAGTACGTAGCAGGCCACGTGTCGCTCAGTGTGTACAGGAAGGGAAGGTGTCTCTGTTCTTATCGCCCAGCGGTCCGAGCGGTCAGGGGCTGGAGTACGTAGCAGGCCACGAGTCGCTCAGTGTGTACAGGAAGGGAAGGTGTCTCTGTTCTTATCGCCCAGCGGTCCGAGCGGTCAGGGGCTGGAGTACGTAGCAGGCCACGTGTCGCTCAGTGTGTACAGGAAGGGAAGGTGTCTCTGTTCTTATCGCCCAGCGGTCCGAGCGGTCAGGGGCTGGAGTACGTAGCAGGCCACGTGTCGCTCAGTGTGTACAGGAAGGGAAGGTGTCTCTGTTCTTATCGCCCAGCGGTCCGAGCGGTCAGGGGCAGGAGTACGTAGCAGGCCACGTGTCGCTCAGTGTGTACAGGAAGGGAAGGTGTCTCTGTTCTTATCGCCCAGCGGGCCGAGCGGTCAGGGGCAGGAGTAAGTAGCAGGCCACGAGTCGCTCAGTGTGTACAGGAAGGGAAGGTGTCTCTGTTCTTATCGCCCAGCGGTCCGAGCGGTCAGGGGCTGGAGTACGTAGCAGGCCACGAGTCGCTCAGTGTGTACAGGAAGGGAAGGTGTCTCTGTTCTTATCGCCCAGCGGTCCGAGCGGTCAGGGGCTGGAGTACGTAGCAGGCCACGAGTCGCTCAGTGTGTACAGGAAGGGAAGGTGTCTCTGTTCTTATCGCCCAGCGGTCAGGGGCTGGAGTACGTAGCAGGCCACGAGTCGCTCAGTGTGTACAGGAAGGGAAGGTGTCTCTGTTCTTATCGCCCAGCGGTCCGAGCAGTCAGGGGCAGGAGTACGTAGCAGGACACGAGTCGCTCAGTGTGTACAGGAAGGGAAGGTGTCTCTGTTCTTAACGCCCAGCGGGCCGAGCGGTCAGGGGCTGGAGTACGTAGCAGGCCACGAGTCGCTCAGTGTGTACAGGAAGGGAAGGTGTCTCTGTTCTTATCGCCCAGCGGTCCGAGCGGTCAGGGGCTGGAGTACGTAGCAGGCCACGAGTCGCTCAGTGTGTACAGGAAGGGAAGGTGTCTCTGTTCTTAACGCCCAGCGGTCCGAGCGGTCAGGGGCTGGAGTACGTAGCAGGCCACGAGTCGCTCAGTGTGTACAGGAAGGGAAGGTGTCTCTGTTCTTATCGCCCAGCGGTCCGAGCGGTCAGGGGCTGGAGTACGTAGCAGGCCACGTGTCGCTCAGTGTGTACAGGAAGGGAAGGTGTCTCTGTTCTTAACGCCCAGCGGGCCGAGCGGTCAGGGGCTGGAGTACGTAGCAGGCCACGTGTCGCTCAGTGTGTACAGGAAGGGAAGGTGTCTCTGTTCTAATCGCCCAGCGGTCCGAGCGGTCAGGGGCTGGAGTACGTAGCAGGCCACGAGTCGCTCAGTGTGTACAGGAAGGGAAGGTGTCTCTGTTCTTATCGCCCAGCGGTCCGAGCGGTCAGGGGCTGGAGTACGTAGCAGGCCACGAGTCGCTCAGTGTGTACAGGAAGGGAAGGTGTCTCTGTTCTTATCGCCCTGCGGTCCGAGGGGTCAGGGGCTGGAGTATGTAGCAGGCCACGAGTCGCTCAGTGTGTACAGGAAGGGCAGGTGTCTCTGTTCTTATCGCCCAGCGGTCCGAGCGGTCAGGGGCTGGAGTACGTAGCAGGCCACGTGTCGCTCAGTGTGTACAGGAAGGGAAGGTGTCTCTGTTCTTATCGCCCAGCGGTCCGAGTGGTCAGGGGCTGGAGTACGTAGCAGGCCACGAGTTGCTCAGTGTGTACAGGAAGGGAAGGTGTCTCTGTTCTTATCGCCCAGCGGTCCGAGCGGTCAGGGGCTGGAGTACGTAGCAGGCCACGAGTCGCTCAGTGTGTACAGGAAGGGAAGGTGTCTCTGTTCTTATCGCCCAGCGGTCAGGGGCAGGAGTACGTAGCAGGCCACGTGTCGCTCAGTGTGTACAGGAAGGGAAGGTGTCTCTGTTCTTATCGCCCAGCGGTCCGAGCGGTCAGGGGCTGGAGTACGTAGTAGGCCACGTGTCGCTCAGTGTGTACAGGAAGGGAAGGTGTCTCTGCTGTGTATGTAGTGTAGTCATTGTGTAATAGCAGATGAGTAATGAATGATTTACACCCTCCTACGATGACCTCTGCCTCAGCCCCACATACAAGTATTGGCGCGTTCTATATAATGAGTCTATTCTATTGTTATTATACAGTATGTCTCATCACTGGCTGTGTGTCCAGTACACAACTGAGAATGCCATGTGACATCACGTAGTGGAATAAAGAGACATGCAGCAGAATAATGAGACACACACACAACGGAATGATGAGACACACACACGCAACCGAATGATGAGACACATACGCAACCGAATGATGAGACACACGCAACGGAATGAAGAGACACACACGCAACGGAATGATGAGACACACACGCAACCGAATGATGAGACACACACGCAACCGAATGATGAGACACACACGCAACCGAATGATGAGACACACGCAACGGAATGATGAGACACACACAACGGAATGATGAGACACACACACAACGGAATGATGAGACACACACACACACAACGGAATGATGAGACACACACGCAACCGAATGATGAGACACACACGCAACCGAATGATGAGACACACACGCAACCGAATGATGAGACACATACGCAATCGAATGATGAGACACACGCAACAGAATGATGAGACACACACACACACAACGGAATGATGAGACACACACGCAACGGAATGATGAGACACACACGCAACGGAATAATGAGACACACACGCAACGAAATAATGAGGCACACACGCAACGGAATAATGAGGCACACACGCAACGGAATAATGAGGCACACACGCAACGGAATGATGAGACACACGCAACGGAATGATGAGACACACGCAACGGAATGATGAGACACACGCAACGGAATGATGAGACACACACACAACGGAATAATGAGACACACGCAACGGAATGATGAGACACGCAACGGAATGATGAGACACACACACAACGGAATAATGAGACACACACACAACCGAATGATGAGACACACGCAACGGAATGATGAGACACACACACAACGGAATGATGAGACACACACGCAACGGAATGATGAGACACACATGCAACGGAATGATGAGACACACACGCAACGGAATAATGAGACACACACGCAACGGAATAATGAGACACACACGCAACCGAATTATGAGACACACACACAACGGAATAATGAGACACACGCAACGGAATGATGAGACACACACGCAACGGAATGATGAGACACACACGCAACGGAATAATGAGACACACGCAACGGAATGATGAGACACACATGCAACGGAATGATGAGACACACACGCAACGGAATAATGAGACACACGCAACAGAATGATGAGACACACACGCAACGGAATGATGAGACACGCAACGGAATGATGAGACACACACACAACGGAATAATGAGACACACACGCAACGGAATGATGAGACACACGCAACGGAATGATGAGACACACACACAACGGAATAATGAGACACACGCAACGGAATGATGAGACACACACGCAACGGAATGATGAGACACACACACACACACACAATGGAATAATGAGACACACGCAACGGAATGATGAGACACACACGCAACGGAATGATGAGACACACACACACACACAACGGAATAATGAGACACACACGCAACGGAATGTGCAGAAAGCAGGACGCACACTCCACACGTCGCAGGGAAGGGCTCCTTTCACAGCCCGCGCCCAGATCGCATTGATAAATGGGCCCCTAACCCACAATCATATCATCCGGATGGACATGAACGTTGACAGTGTGATGCTGTACAAGTGATGATTGCTGACAAGTTCTACCACATTCCGTCAGCGCTGGAATTCCTCGCGTTCTGTGTCCTTGCTGTGGTTCCTATACACAACTGGAATACAGCGGATCACACAGCACAACGAGGCTCATTCAGGAGCGCTTCTTCTTCCTATGCTAATGTGTGCAGAACCTAACCTGTGCAAAGGACACCTACTGCGATCGCAGCATTTGCGTACAGAAACATCACTTACATCATCACACATCGGGTCACCGTGCCTCGTGCCTCTGAGATACGCAGGCCTCTCCAGCAGCAAGTGTGATGGCAGCTGCTAATGTAAGCCCGCCATAAAAACGCTGTTTGAACGGCCATGACACGCCTGCGTTCATCCGACCACTCCCCATTACCACCCCCAAATGCTGACTTCTTGTCACTCCTCCCGGGGTACCCGGGCATGCGGGTTGTTTGCAATTTTATCTGTTCTATATCTGTCTTTATATACCTATAATTAAGGTACGTGGAATGTTGGGGGAATCCATTCCCCTGTTAAGCGGAAAAAGACCCTGCTCTATTTAAATAGATTACATATGGATTTGGAGTTTCTACAGGAGACCCATCTCCTCTCCCCGAAGCAGTGGCGCACGCAGGGAGGGGGGGGGGGGGGGGGTTCTGAGTACCCAGAACCCCCCCACCCAGCAGACTAAATGTGTTTTTCAGAGACGGAGACAACCTTGTCACCATCTCTGCGCCAGGCGCGGCTCACCCCCGGGCGCGATCAGAGCTGCTGCAGCCAGCGAGCCCCTCTGATCGGCAGAGCTCTGCACTACACACATGGCCGAGGGAGATGCTATGTTTGTCCAGCAGCAGCTCCACTCGCATTGGACTCGGTCCGGCGCCATATTCGTCAGGATTGAGTGAATGCCGTTTCCGTTGCAGGCCGCCCATCACGCCTGGAGGTCGGTCCAAGCTCCGCTGGGTGTGAGTGCCCTGCTCTCTGTCTGGCTCCTTGTCCATTGTTCCAGGACGCAGCAGCCCACACTGTGAGTATTAAGTAGCTGGAGACGTGCTCCTCTAGCTGGCTTCTAGGCACTATACCACTCCATTACCAGCAGCACCGGGCCCCCCCAGCCCCTGCGTGTCTGCATCTGTGACCGGATAGTCCCGTAAGAAAAGCCCTCACCACTTTCGCGTCCCGTCCCCAGTACACAGAATGGATGTTTAGGTCACACGGGACCTGGCCACATAGGGGATTCCCGCTTACCGTCAAGTAACCGCCTGTTACTGACTCCACCCACTGCGCTGTGGGCGGGTTTATGCTGCCACCACCAAACTCCTAACCTGCCGTGGTGTTTGGAACCACGGTTCTGCTCTGTATGTGCCGACACGCTGCCTTACCACACCTGTGTGGTGTTGACAAATCCCCACTAGTCGCTTGACTAGGCCTCTACCGGTAGCTGGCAGAAGGCGGAACTTGGAGACGCTGGTTCACCCTGGATAGCCGGTGAACGGGGCTATGTTTGGCATAGCCCTTCAGGTCACAAGATGAAGTGGTCTTCTTGAGGCAAATGGTATTTATTTGCAATAGTTCTAAAGAGAACTCTTCCCTATTGCTATGGGAAACGGCATACAAGATGTTCACAGCAGAAAGTAGTTGGTATAATACCCTCTGGATGCTCGCAGGCCTTCTTTTTATGTCAATTTTCCACACAGTACAAAAGGGGGTAATGTCCCCCCTGAGTCCTTTCCATCCAATCAAGATATACAAATAAATTACATTTCAAAAGGATATAAGTGCATGAAGCAATTTCCTCCTTCCTGCCACACAGACATTTGTTATCAGTTTAACATTAACTATTGATAAATTTATCACATAGCTTCAAATACATTTTGTATTTGATTTACCAAACAAATATTCTTCCTTCCTGCATCTACCATTCAGAATTCGTATATCAATTAAATCAGCTACATGAAACAGGTTCCAAGCCCAGAACTACTTTACATATGGTATAAGGAGATCCCCCGTGATTAACATCTTTCTCTAAGAAACTTACACATCAAAAGGGTTTTTGTCGTTCACACCTCTCTGCTAGGACAGGGCCATTAGCATGCCACTTCCTATTCCCAGAAGATAGGAGATACTTATTCAGACAGATATAGTAAGTGCATTTTCCCCTTTAAAATACTGGTGACCACATCTTAAATATAAATCCATTTAAACATGCAATCCTACAACTGTGCACAGAGCACTACATATGACATGTTAAAACACATCATTAAACATATTTTTAAACAGTGTGCGCCCAGCGCCGTAAGTACATTTCACAGTGACGCCAAGCGCCTATGGTCCAAATGGTGCCTGGCAGCTGAGGATTAACCCCTTCAGTGCCACGGCAGCCATTACACGTGTGGCTGGTTAGTCTCTCCAGCCACAGCATCCATACCAGATACTTTTCTATTTATACTAGCAGCACCCCAATATAGCTACTACAGGTTCCCTGCATGATCTGGAAACTCTCAGTGTGTAGCTACTGTAAATGCAATTCCAGCATATAATAATCCCTAATGTCATTCTGGTGATATGTACAAATTAATTATCCCTGTGATAATGTTTCATTGTCACAGATCAACATATCATACACACAAGATGTGAAAAGCTACATGTGTGTCAGCAGCTGGTTACTCTTCTCCTAGTTCAAAACACAAAGCCATAAACCCATTTTTGTTAATAGCCCAATGTGACTGGAAGCGTGCCACCTGGGCAACCCTGCTGTACCCCAGATCTAGAGTAACCCCAACTCTGTAACATACAGACTCATTAGGTTAATTGGCTCCCAACAAAACATTATCCCTAGTGTGCGCGTCTACATGTGTATAGGACAGATTAGATGGGACAAGTGGTTCTTATCTGCCGTCACATTCTATTTTTTATATGCTTGATGGCGAGGGGGGACATCTGATGGGTATATAGGTCCTCATTCCGAGTTGATCGCTAGCTGCCGTTGTTCGCTGCACAGCGATCAGTGAAAAAGACGGCTAATCTGTGCATGCGTATGCACCGCAATGCGCACGCGCGTCGTACAGATACGAAGTCCTTTGTGGTTTTGCACAGGTTCTAGCGAAGCTTTCAGTCGCACAGCCGATCGCAGGGAGATTGACAGGAAGAAGGCGTTTCTGGGTGGCAACTGACCGTTTTCTGGGAGTGTTTGAAAAAACGCAGGTGTGGCCGGGCGTTTGCTGGGCGGGTGTCTGACGTCATTACAATGTCACTCATCACAGCAATCATCGCACAGAATAAGTAACTACAGGGCTGGTCTTATTTTACACAAAATGTGTTTGCTGCCGCTTGCAAAGCCCCCTCTGAAAATCCTGCGTTTGCCCCTGCGGAGGGCCAAAAATTGGGTGTTCTGGGATGGAAGGTGCTCTCCGATGCCCCTTATACTTCTAAAGCTAGGGGCGTCTTAATCCTTGCTAAACGTAACTTGCAGATTGAGGTTCTTAGCTCTGTCTGTGACCCTGATGGCAGATTCCTTATTGTAGAGGGTAACGTGCATGATACCAAATACACTGTATATGCCCCAAACTCATATTCTACGGTATTTTTGAAAACCCTTATGGCTAAATGAGATCCGTTTCCTCCCCCCCATGATTGTGGGCGGAGACTTAAACATCATTGTCTCTAATTTCATGGACTCTAACTCCTCCGCCCATGCACGCTCCCCCTCCCTTGGTGTTCCTTTTTTTGCACAGCAACTGCAATTAACCGATGTGTGGAGATTCTTCCACCCCACAGACAGGGAGTACTCACGTCTCTCAGCTGCTCATAGCACCTGGTCCAGGACTGGTTTCCTTCTACTGTCAGACTCACTGGTCCCTACAGCTACCAAGTCACAAATGGAGATTATCTCTCTCTCTGACCATTCCTTAGTCCCTCACTACTTCCCTAGATTGTGGCTCCTTTAAATGCTGGCGCTGTCCGACTGCTTTCACCTCCTCACTACAATTTGGTAATAAATTGGAAGAGTTCAGACTGGACGACGCACATGCTTGCTACAATGATCCTTCTGGCAGGCTTCAAAGGCCGTTATCCGTGGCAGACTTATAGAGTACGTCACCTCGAGGAAAAAACATTTCCTCTCTGAATTTAAGCATTCTCAACATAGTTTAACTGAGGCCTACCAGAGTTTCACACACCCCTAAGAAATTGTACCTGGATTCTAAGTCCCAGTTTAATGCCGTTCTGGCAGCCATGGGTGACCGACATACTTTTCACAAAATCATCGGTTTTATAGGTTTGGCAATAAGACGGGCCATCTCCTTTCCAATCTCCTGAAGGGTTCTGCACCTTCCTCTGTAATTCAGACGCTTAAACGAGCTGATGGCTCGTTGGCTGCAAAATCTAGTGATATGGCTCAGATCTTTTCAGATTTTGACGTTGATACAGTATATATTCCCAACCTCCCATTGATGAACAAGCCAAAGAATCCTTTTCGGGCTCCCTCCCCCTCCCTCAGATATCTCCGTCCCTAGCCGATAGTTTATGCTCCCCAATTACTACGCAGGAGGTGGAGAGAGCTATTAAGGGTCTTAAACCGTTGAAGGCACCGGGGCCTGATGGCTTCTCTGGAGATTACTATAAAATGCTGCTGCCCAAATTGATGGAACCTCTGACTTTGGTATTCAATCAAATTTTAACTTCCCACTCTATCCCCCTATATTTCAATGACGCGCTGGTCCGTCTTCTTCCTAAGCCTGGCAAAGACCCCCATCTCCCTGGCTCTTATCGCCCCATTTCTCTTTTAAATGTTGACTATAAATTATTTACTAAAGTTACTGCGGATAGATTGAAGGAACTTATTCCTTCTATTATCCACCCAGACTAAACGGGCTTCATCTCCGGCCACCACTCCACAAATAATATTCACAAAATTATAGCAGCAGCTACTTGGTTACTGTGACAGGACGGTACCGTACGAAAGCACTCGCCGCTTTCGCGTCCCGTCTCCTGCGCACAGAATGGAGGGTCAGGTCACACGAGGCCTGACCACATAGGGGATTCCCGCTTACTGTCAGTAACCGCCTGTTACTGACTCCACCCACTGCGCTGTGGGCGGGTTTATGCTGCCACCACCAAACTCCTAACCTGCCGTGGCGTTTGGAACAACGGTTCTGCTCTGTATGTGCCGACGCACTGCCTTACCACACCTGTGTGGTGTTGACGAATCCCCACTAGCCACTTGCTAGGCCTCTACCGGTAGCTGGCGGAAGGCGGAACTTGGAGACGTTAGGTGCTTCCCTGGACAGCCGAAGGACGGAGCTATGTTTGGCATAACCCTGTAGGTCACAAGATGAAGCAATCTTCTTGAGGCAGATGTTTATTTGCTCAATAATAGCCTTAAAAAAAGACTCTTCCCTATTGCTAGGGGCAACAGCATACAGCAAGATGTTCCAGCAGAATAAAGATGGTACAACTACAATCTGGAGGCACGCAGGCCTCCTTTTTATGTCAATTTTCCACACAGTACCACAGGGGGTCATGTCCTCCCTGTCGTCTCCAACCAATCAGGTTATCGCACAAAATATAAATAAATTACATTTTACAAGGATGTCAGTAAGTGCAAAAAAGCTATTTCCTTTTTCCTGCCACACACAGACAAAGTTTTGTATAATTTAAACTCCAATTCCTACCACCTGGGAGGTTACACTTCACCATTGATACATTTAACACATAGCTTTAAATACGGTTTGTGTTTGATTTACCAAACAAATATTCTTCCTTCCTGCATCTGCCATTCAGGATTCGTATATCAATTAAATCAGCTACATGAAACAGGTTCCAAGCCCATAGACTTTATCTATGGGATAAGGAGATCCCACGTGATTAGCATCTTTCTCTAAGGAACTTACACATCAAAAGGTATTGTCCTTCACACCTCTCTGCTAGGACAGGGCCATTAGCACGCCACTTCCTACTGACAGGAGATGATTATTCAGACAGCTATAGTAACTGCATTTTTCCTTTAAATATACATTTCAGTTAAATACATGTGTTTCCCTTTAAATATACTCTGAGCCTGTGCCCTGCACAGGCTCCACATACCTAGACACTGCAGTGCCTTACAACACACTATATATGTGATTACATTTAAAACAATGTTTTTGTTTCTCTAAATACTGTCCCCTAGCCCTGCAGCCTGGCTGCTAGGACTCTGTCTGTGCTGGAGGTATGGGGCTGGCTTCCCCCATCCTCCAGCCTGCCTGTAATGCCCGCCAGTGGGGTCCAGGAAGCTGGCTCTCCCTGTCCCCCCAGTGTGGCACTCACTCAGTGGCCTCCTCTCCCCCGGCGTGCACACACAGATCAGCGCGCCGGGGAGCTCCCTCACTGCCGTGGTCGCCGGAGAGGTACGGGACCGCGGCACACAATTTAAAAATACATTTTTAAAGCATTTTAAACACCTGGCGCCTAGCGCCCTATACATTTTAAATATAGCGCCAAGCGCCCATTGTCCTTATAATGGCGCCGGGCACTAGAGGTTAACTCCTTCAGTGCCGCGGCGGCCATTGTCCACGTGGGCTGGGGGTCTCTCCGGCCACACTTACGCTCTGGCGGGAACCCTGACCCACAATATGCGCTTTCCTTAGACGCTGAGAAGGCTTTGACCCTGTTAGCTGGTATTACTTATACGCCGCTTTAACTAGGTTTGGGTTCCCGCTGGATTTGATCAATGTGCTCCGCTCCCTTTACTCCCCCTCAGCATCCCGCATCATGTGTAATGGCTACTTATCCAATCCCATCCCCCTTCATAGGGGCACTAGGCAAGGCAGCCCCCTTTCGCCATTATTGTTTGCCATCGTCATAGAACCCCGCGCCATCATGCTTCGCCACCTACCCGGCTACTCTGGGGTCCGAGACTTTGAGCTGCGCGTTAGTCTGTTCGCAGATGACATGCTCCTTGTCTTCTCAAATCCCGAGACCTCTATTCCCCTAACAATGCAGGTTCTCTCGCAATTTGGCTCTTTTGCGGGTTATCGGATAAATGCCTCCAAGTCTGAGCTCTTTCCACTCACACCAATTGCACGTGTCCCTTCTTCCTCTCCCACTCTTACCCAATTCCAGCTGAACACCTCCAAATTGAGGTATTTAGGGTTTATATTCCAGTCAATATACTGGATTTGTACTCTGTTAATTATGCCCCAGTCTTCATGAAAGTGTCCCAACGTCTCACTACTTGGTCCTCCCTTCCTATATCTTTACTGGAGAGGGATGCTATCTTAGAGTATCGTTTCTCCTAAAATCTCTTATCTTCTCCAGATGCTACCTGTCCAACCTTCCCGACATGAGTTAGCATTGTGTGACCATCTGTTCTCTAAATTTTTATGGAACCATAAGAAATCGATTTCCCTTCCCAAACTCAAACTCCCCTGCAAGGATGGTGGTCTTGCTGTCCCCGACCTCTTAGCCTTCTCTCGGGCAGTACATTTTCGGTACATATCTGACTGGTTATTGGACACTTGTGGTAACTGTGCTTTTGAACAAGCCCTCATGCATCCTTATGGTCTCTGGGCCCATCTTCACACTCCCAAGGCCCTGCACGTACGAACATGCTTTTCAGGGACGCCTACCTATCGTGGTGGGCTATCAATAAAGCGCTACATAGGAACCCTGAATATTCCCTCTTCATCTCTTGTGTGTGGGAACCCATGTTTTACCCCGTCTCTGGACAATAGCAGATTTCTTGCCTGGAAGTCTAAGGGTATTGATATTATTAGGGATGTGTTTGATCCTGTTGGGGCTGTTGTGTCTTTTGCAGACTTAGCTGGGCGACATGCTGTGCTCCCGTCTGATTTATATGTTTCTCCAGGTTCGCCATTATGTGTAATCTTTACCTATTCCTCCAGTGCACGAGCGGAGGAGTGACCCATTGTCCCCTCTTTTACTAAAATTAAAACATTTCTCCTATAAAACTCGTTGGTTATATCTGGACCTGCTCCTGTGTAAACTTGAGGTTCTCTGGCCCCCTATGATTTCTAGATGGTCCTTTGATTGGTCTTGGACCCCGACCACGGATTGCTTCCTCTCCCCTCTTCCTTCTGTCCTGAAGGACCTACACTCCGCCCAGCTCCAGGAGATTCCTGTTAGGTTTCTCCACCGAGCTTATATTGCCCCATGGCAGCGTAAACACATGACTTCCTCGGAAACCGGACAGTGCCCTAAATGTAAAGCGCCTAACGCTCTCCTGATGCATCATTTTTTGCATTGTCTGAAAGTGAAACGGTTTTGGTATAAGGTGTTGCGGGATCTTAAGTCTACCTTTCAGATTTCTCTCGCTATGGATCCAAAAACAATCCTTGGCCTGAGCACTGCCACCTGGCACTTACCCCCTTCACAAGCCCATTATACTCCCTTTTTCTATGTATTTTTGACCCTGGGGAAAAAAACGGATCTTAAACCATTGGATATTCCGAACCTCCCCATCCCTAGAGAACTTCAAATCCCTTCTCACGACTACACTGCACCGTGAACGCCAGTCCACTCTCCCTGATTTGGACGGCAACGCTCTCCGTTTCTATAGGAAATGGAGCCCCTACATTGAGTCTCTCCCCCCTTCACAACAACGGCACATATTGCAGTCATTTGACCCTCTTAGTTTGGAATCCTGTCGCAGACGCTGTATTTCCCGCTAGCCTATGGATTCTCTTCCAGCTCCATGTGTTTTTTGCGTCTTTTCTTATTAATGTACCAATATTGTTCTTCCAAAATCTTTGTATATTTTCTGTGCCTCTGTTCTCCTTTTGGGTGATTCTCTCACTGACAACCCCCCTTCCCCCCTTCCTATCTCTTCTCCTTGTCTTTGTCCCATTTTCTTCTTCTTCTTTTTTTTATACTGTGATGTGTTATATTGAGTGATTTATGCATTTCTCTGACGTCCTAGTGGATGCTGGGGACTCCGTAAGGACCATGGGGAATAGACGGCTCCGCAGGAGACTGGGCACATCTAAAGAAAGATTTAGGACTATCTGGTGTGCACTGGCTCCTCCCCCTATGACCCTCCTCCAAGCCTCAGTTAGATTCTTGTGCCCGGCTGAGCTGGATGCACACTAGGGGCTCTCCTGAGCTCCTAGAAAGAAAGTATAATTTAGTTTTTTTATTTTACAGTGAGACCTGCTGGCAACAGGGACTAAGGGGAGAAGAAGCGAACCTACCTAAGTGGTGGTAGCTTGGGCTTTTTAGGCTACTGGACACCATTAGCTCCAGAGGGATCGCACACAGGACCCGACCTCGTCGTCCGTTCCCGGAGCCGCGCCGCCGTCCCCCTTACAGAGCCAGAAGCAAGAAGGTCCGGAAAATCGGCGGCTGAAGACTTCTGTCTTCTCCAAGGTAGCGCACAGCACTGCAGCAGTGCGCCATTGCTCCTCATGCACACCACACACTTCGGTCACTGATGGGTGCAGGGCGCTGGGGGGGGGGGCGCCCTGAGCAGCAATATTAACACCTTGGCTGGCAAAACTGACACCATATATAGCCCCAGAGGCTATATAGGTGTAAATTACCCCTGCCAGAATAACACAAAAAGCGGGAGAAAGCCCGCCGATAAAGGGGCGGAGCCATCTCCCTCAGCACACTGGCGCCATTTTCCCTCACAGCTCCGCTGGAAGGATCGCTCCCTGGCTTTCCCCTGCAGTCCTGCACTACAGAAAGGGTAAAAAAAAAGAGGGGGGGCACTAAATTTAGGCGCAGTATATATATAATACAAGCAGCTATAGGGGAAAACACTCTGTATAGTGATATCCCTCTGTTATATAGCGCTCTGGTGTGTGCTGGCATACTCTCCCTCTGTCTCCCCAAAGGGCTTTGTGGGGTCCTGTCCTCTGTCAGAGCATTCCCTGTGTGTGTGCTGTGTGTCGGTACCACTGTGTCGACATGTATGATGAGTAAAATGATGTGGAGGCAGAGCAAATGCCTGTAAATGTGTTGTCACCCCCTGAGGGGTTGACACCAGTGTGGATGGACTTATGGAAGTAATTACGTGACAGTGTCAGCTCCTTACATAAAAGGTTTGACGACATAGGACAGCCGGCTTCTCAGCTTGTGACTGTTCCAGCGTCTCAAATGTCATCAGGGGCTTTAAAACGCCCGCTACCTCAGATGGCAGACACAGATGTCGACACGGATACCGACTCCAGTGTCGACGACGATGAGACTAGTGTACCCTCCAATAAGTCCACCCGTTACATGATTGAGGCAATGAAAAATGTATTACACATTTCTGATAGTACCCCAGGTACCACAAAAAAGGGTATTATGTTCGGTGAGAAAAAACTACCAGTAGTTTTTCCTGCATCTGAGGAATTAAATGAGGTGTGTGAGGAAGCCTGGACTTCCCCCGATAAGAAATTGATAATTTCTAAACGGTTATTGGCAGCGTACCCTTTCCCGCCAGAGGATAGGTCACGTTGGGAAACATCCCCTAGGGTAGATAAAGCGCTTACACGTTTATCAAAACAGGTGGCACTACCGTCTCCGGATACGGCCGCCCTAAAGGATCCTGCTGATAGAAAGCAGGAGGCTACCCTAAAAGCTATATATACACACACGGGCATTATATTGCGACCAGCGATTGCATCGGCATGGATGTGCAGTGCTGCTGCGGCGTGGTCAGATTCCCTGTCGGATAATATTGATACCCTGGATAGGGACAATATTTTGCTGACACTAGAGCATATAAAAGACGCTGTCTTATACATGCGTGATGCACAGAAGAAAGCATCGTATTATCAAGTACAGTCCTTTCGGCCCCATAAACACAAGAGAGCTCGAGGCGCATCCTTTCTGCCGAGAGGCAAAGGTAGAGGGAAAAAGCTGCAGCATACAGCCAGTTCCCAAGAGCAAAAGTCCTCCCCCGCGTCCGGTAAGTCCACAGCATGACGCTGGGGCTTCACAGGCGGACCCGGGTCCGGTGGGGGCCCGTCTCAGAAATTTCAGCACACAGTGGGCTCTCTCACAGGTGGATCGCTGGATCCTTCAAGTAGTATCTCAGGGGTACAGGCTGGAATTCGAGACGTCCCCCCCCCGCCGTTTTCTAAAATCGGCCTTACCAGCAACTCCCTCTGCCAGGGAGGAAGTGTTGGTGGCTATCTGAAGGGTTAACTCTTCAATGCTTTGTAAATATTACTTTTTATATGATCAATTTCCTCATAATAGTTACAGTGTAAAAGTGAATATTTCTACTTCCCTAATGAAGGGTTAAAACATGCTATATGAACTGTTATGTGTTTGCATAGATACGTACTACCCTGTGCCGGGTACCTTTGTCTGCTCATACAAATACCAGGCTTGTATGAGCCTGGTATTCAAGGGCAGTTCCATACCAGATCAAACCTGTTATTTCTACTTCTGTGTGTTACCAAATATCCTGTGTTACAGACTTTGATAAATGTTTTGAGAAACTTGTAGAAAACCCATATTTGGACATCCGCCTTATATATTCTGCCTGGTAACTGCTAACGAGCCAATAAGAGTGTAACAACATGTCAGTTACACCCATATACGTTGTCTTTTATACTTTTGTTAACCTCATAATAAACCAGTGTGAATCTTTACTACGTGTGTTTTGCATGTTACTTGTGGCTAAAGGTTTACACTCACGGACGTCTATGAGACAATCACATCGAGGGTTAAAGAATAGAGGGGCAATCCTTTCAAGTGGGGGCTCCGTCCGCGATTCAGTTGGTCGTCCCCGGATGGTAAGATAGAGAATTTATTGTCTGTCTTTGCCATACGGGGTTGCGGTCATACACTGAAGCTGAATCCGTGTCAGTGTTCTGGGAACACGTGACCAAACATCTTTAATGTCTGGGACTTAAAGATACGTCTGAGAAGGGACCGGGGGTCCAAGCGCAACTCTCCAAAGACGTTAGTATCTGGGATACTTAAAATAGACCTGGGAGTCTATACATAACGAGACGTTAGTATCTGGGATACTTAAAATAGACCTGGGGTCTATACATAACGTAGATTATACCTCGATTTGATTGTCTATTTATTATGTTATGGCCATAACAGATATTAGAGTATAAGTTTCATGTATTCAGCTTGACGGGTGGTAAGTATACGTCTGTTGAATACCCTTATAACTTTCTTGCTTCCTATCACAATACGCTGCATTTCCAAGTCCCTGTACGAGTGGTGAGTAAACGTACAGATTATTACTATCGATTGCTTGTTAAAGTACTATGCATATGATATTGTGATATTGTCAATAACTAATTAACTTGTTAGCTGATGCATGCATAGAAAGTTGTTGGAAATTGTGTTTTTACTATGGACTCTGGTCAGCGTAAGAAAACTGTATACCCCCCTCCGAGACATGTAAAGAATGCGTGGCCCGTAGTTCTACCTCTGATTATTGTTTGATTGATCCCTGGGTGGATAATTTGGCAGGGTAGACAGAGAAAGCAGGACAGGACCCATTCCTACGGGAAGGCAGTAATTACCCTTTCTATATGGAGGATTACAAATATCAGTTCCCAACAGCACAGAAGCGAAGAAGTGGGAAACTGTAAATCTTTGAAATCCCTCTCGCCTCCCCCTTGCATTCCAATGTATCCTGCGCTTGAGGACACAGATCTCTTGGCAGCAGTAACCCTTTCACACCAGATGGGATCGCCTCCAACTCCACTGCTGGAGGGTGCGTCCACTAGCTCTATCCCTAACGCACCAGTAACCCAGAGTTTAGATAATAGTAAAACACTGTCCCAAGCCCACCATTACCCTCGATGGCTGTATATCTTATTTGCGCAAAGCTTGCAAAGGACGCAGCTATACACATATGAAGGAAGTCTTTAAAACCCGTGCTCCTTTGCCTGTGTTTTTTTGCCTGTCGCTGTAGCTTGTAAACTGAAACCCTCGGAGTCTGTTACTGAGTTTTGGAAAAGGTTTAAGGACTGCTGGACAGATGACGCTGGCTTACCTTTGCTTAACTCAGAAAGCTTACTCATTTCCACCTTCATTAACAACCTTCTACCTTCTGTCATAGTTTCTGTTAAGCAAAGCGTCTCTTCCTGGACTTCTGATAGTACGATAGATTTAAAAAAAAACAAAAAAAAAAAAACATCTGTATGAGAAAGAGGCTGCAGGGTGTTTTGATGTAAAGAGGCCTGCACTCACTCATAACTATCAGAACTCCAGACGCTTTGACAGACAGAACCAACCCCGCAGTCAGGGAAAGATTCACCTCTGCTGCCACTTATTATAAATGGAAGTAAAGTTCCCTTTTTTGTGGACAGCGGTGCAACAACCAGTGTTTTGTGTTCTGACCTATATGATGGTGATTTGGAAAAGACTGCTCCTTCAATGGGAGTCAATGGAATACCCACCAATGCCTGACTTAGCTCAAGTAAACCCCGCTCTTTGGTCAGAAGGTCCATATGACACTGGCCTAATCTCATGCACACCACATAAGGCCAATCTCAAACCCGACTCACAACCTGTTTATAGAAGGTCTCATACAGCAATTCTTACAACAGGGTATTCTCAGACATATTGTATCACCATACTGTACTCCTGTGAACCCTGTTGCCAAAGCTGATGGCAGTATAAGATTTGTACAGGATCTCAGAGCGATCAATCAGTTAATTGTCCCAATTGCACCAATTGTTCCAGATGTAAACTCACTCATTTCTGCAATCCCTGCAGATGCTGCGTTCTTCTCTGTAATTGATTTGAAGAATGCCTTTTTCAGCATACCTGTAGATTCACAGACACAATTACTTTTTGCCTTTTCTTTTGAGGGTAAACAACTTACCTGGTGCAGATTATTGACGCACCTGTTGTCTCCAGGCCACATTGGGGCCCTGGCAACCTCACCATGGTTCAGTCCTGCTACAGTATGCAGATGATCTGCTGCTCTGTAGTCAAACTGAGGAGGCCTGCCGAGAGGATGGTGTTTCATTACTAAACTGGCTTTGTGAATGTGGACACAAGGTGTCCAAAACAAAAATGCAATGGTGTAAAAAGCATGTTGATTACTTAGGTTTTGTGCTCACTCAGGGAGAGAGGAAAATCAGTCCACAACGCATACAGTCTGTATTGGGCCTGGTCACCCCAACTACCCAGAAGGAACTACTGTCCTTCCTGGGTATGGTAAATTACTGCAGACAGTGGATATCTGATTGCTCTTATTATGATAACATTTTGAGACAAGCCACACTGAAGGACAAACCTAAAACTGTACAATGGTCACAAGAAATGTTAACTGCATATGAAAGTTTAAAATGTATGTTGATGAAAAGTCCGGCACTTGGCCTCCCCAATTATGTACTACCTTTCCATCTATATGCAAGGGACAATTGTAAAACCATGGCGGGGGTGCTCACACAGTTTTATGGAGGGAAGTTGCGCCCCGTGGCATTTTTTTTCCAAAGTCATGCCAGTGTCTGTGCAAGGTATGCCTGCCTGCCTCAGGGCTTTGGCAGCCTGTGCAATGGTTGCAGAAATGGCCACTACCCTCACTTTAGGCCACATCACAGTACTCCACACCACACATGATGTCCTGGCAATACTTAAAGGCTTACACACACAGCACATGTCAGCACAACGCCTTAGTGGATATGAAGTACTCCTTTTGAGTAACCCTACCCTTACCATTAAGTACACTGCTAGTTCTTCTGGCCCTGCACCCATTCTCAATGCCCTTTTAGGCTTGAAAGGTCCCGAGGATGAACCACCCGACCTACATGACTGTGCTGCTTCCATTGAAGCTGAAACTTCTCCCAGACTTGACATGTCTCCCGTTCCCATACCAGGCGCAGACATAGTTTTTGTTGACGGCTCCTGTAGTAGACCCAATGACAATACATACCAGGCTGGCTATGCCATTGTCACCCTCCCTGACACTGTGTTGGAAGCCCTACCAATACCTTATCAGTCCGCGCAAGCTGCAGAACTCATTGCACTCACTAGAGCATGTCCCTCCCTTGACAACGTCCATCTGCTCACTCAAACTTCAAGCTGCTGCGACTAATACTGATCTCTCCGACTGGACTTACCCAATTCTGCAGAAAAATCCTAAATCAGGATTAATCTGCAAAGAGGGGAAACCCTGTATACCCCAGTCCAGTGCCCCTTTGCTCGTTGCCCATTGCCGTGGTGTTGGTCACCGTGGTGAAGCCACAACACTCCTCCTACTAACCAATGATTTTTATGTTACTAATGCCAAATCACTTGTGGACCAGTATGTTAGCAGATGCATCACTTGCCTCAGGAACAACCCTAACAACCCTAATAAAGCTAAACACCAGCATCTTGAATACCCCACCACCCCTTTTACACACTTACAAATTGATTTTACCCATATCCCTGGCATAGGCAAACAAGAATATGCCCTGGTCATTGTAGATATGTTCTCTCGCTGGCCAGAAGTATTCCTAACTAAGTCAGAGGATGCCAAGACAGTAGCAAGAATCCTAACACAGAAAATCATCCCTAGATGGGGGTGCCCCCTGCAAATAAATAGTGATAAAGGCTCAGCCTTTACAGCCAAAATCACACAGGCCTTAGTAAAAGCTCTGCAGGTGGAGTGGAAGTTTCACATCCCGTACCACCTGCAGAGTTCAGGGGTCATAGGAAGAATGAATAGGACCCTCAAAGACAAACTAAGGAAGGCCACAGGAGGTACCTTCCACAAATGGAAGCAGGTCCTTCCCATTATCCTAGCAGAAATCAGAATGACCCCACAGAAAACTCTAGGATACTCACCCTTTGAAATACTAATGGGTAGACCCTTCCCCACACCCTGGGCTAAGAAACCGTTGATGATACAGGAAGGAGATCTAGAACTTATAAGGGAAGAGTATGTCAGGGCCCTCATAACCAAACTTGATGAGATTGAACATGATGTCGCTTGTAAAAAACCCTCTGAATCCACAGGAACCAACACACCCTTTTAAGGTCGGAGACAGAGTAGTGGTGAAGATCCTCCCCCGCAGCAAGAGCCCAGGAGACTTCACCTATGGCCCAGAGGCGGAAGTCGTAGCAGTTACCCGAACAGCAGTCCTGACAGAGGAAAGTCCTACCTGGATCCATGCATCCCGAGTAAAAAAGGTTCCTAGACCAGACCTAGAGAGGGAAGCAAGTGATTCCAGTGAGGTACGAACCGGGGCAGACAGCCCTGACCTCCCACCTAGCGAAGACAGAAGAACAGAAAACGATGAAGAACCTGCCCCCTATCTCTATCCTGGGGACTATCTCGATAGCCCTACTGGCCCTCATTCACCTCACAATATGTGAAGTCGACATCACACAAACAGATGGGGTCCCCACCTTGTGGTACAATTCCTCCAATACACACGTAGCCACATACATCCTTGATTATTTCATGTTCCCTAAACTTGCTGACAACAAACATTTCATACAGCAGAAAAGAAAATCAGGGATGTCTGAGACAATGTACATTTGTGTCACTGATGAATGGTGGATGGAAATATCCTATCATGGATCCAACTGTGATTACTGGGAATCTGTGGGGTGGAATACAGGAGCAGATTGGAAATATGGCCCATCATTTGCAAAAAATAGATGGAGCAAATATGGAGTACCCCTACTTTCTAGACTATCCATTCATAAGATGGATGAAGGCCCAAATTCATACAGGTTTAGACTAAACATAGTGAACCCTAGCAGAAGCGACAATGAGACTTATGTACTTGGTATATGGTGGCAAGCAGGGTACTATAGTGCAAGGCAAATGTTTTATTTGTGGGACATGTATAAAAACCCAAAATACCAGCCTAAAATTGCTCCCCAAAACAAACCTTTAAAGCCCCATATTGCCACTTCTAAAGATATGGTGGCTATTACTAACCCTACCTTTGAAGACACCCTAGCTATTGAAACTGGTTTCTCTGACATTAATTTTTGGTTGGAATGGATGAAGTATAGTGCTAACAAACACAATAAAAGCAACTGTTATGTCTGTGGCAAATCTAGGCCCCACCTAGGTACAGTGCCCCTTAATATACCCCTAGAACAGGAAAATTGTTTTTTCAGCCTTTTTAATGACACCAAAACAAATGACAGTCAGTGCGAAATGTGGAAAAGGGAATATCCCATATTGTCAAAAAATCCCAACCCATGGAGCCAATATTTTGGGTGGTTTGAAAATTGGAAACAGGCTCTTGTGCAAATAAGCATATTCATACTTGTAACTTTAATTCTTGTAGGCATTATAGTTTATTGTGTAATTCCCTGTGGAAAGAAACTTACCTCCAAAGGCATTGATAAGGCCCTGATGTACTATGATATAACCACCAGTCCTGTCACCTCCTCTGATAGTAAGGGACCCGACGATTATGTCCAATATCTCAAGAACTGGAGGAACAAGAAAGGAGCCTCACCCAAGAATCATGTTATATAACAATCATGATTCTAAGAGGGGATTGAAGGGTTAACTCTTCAATGCTTTGTAAATATTACTTTTTATATGATCAATTTCCTCATAATAGTTACAGTGTAAAAGTGAATATTTCTACTTCCCTAATGAAGGGTTAAAACATGCTATATGAACTGTTATGTGTTTGCATAGATACGTACTACCCTGTGCCGGGTACCTTTGTCTGCTCATACAAATACCAGGCTTGTATGAGCCTGGTATTGAAGGGCAGTTCCATACCAGATCAAACCTGTTATTTCTACTTCTGTGTGTTACCAAATATCCTGTGTTACAGACTTTGATAAATGTTTTGAGAAACTTGTAGAAAACCCATATTTGGACATCCGCCTTATATATTCTGCCTGGTAACTGCTAACGAGCCAATAAGAGTGTAACAACATGTCAGTTACACCCATATACGTTGTCTTTTATACTTTTGTTAACCTCATAATAAACCAGTGTGAATCTTTACTACGTGTGTTTTGCATGTTACTTGTGGCTAAAGGTTTACACTCACGGACGTCTATGAGACAATCACATCGAGGGTTAAAGAATAGAGGGGCAATCCTTTCACTATCCAAAAACTGTATTCACAGCAAGTGATTGTCAAGGTACCCCTCCTTCAGCAAGGAAAGGGTTACTATTCCACAATGTTTGTGGTACCGAAACCGGACGGTTCGGTGAGACCCATCTTAAATTTAAAATCCTTGAACACGTATATCAGAAAGTTCAAGTTCAAGATGGAATCGCTCAGGGCGGTTATTGCGAGCCTGGACGAGGGGGATTACATGGTCTCTCTGGACATCAAGGATGCCTACCTGCATGTCCCCATTTACCCTCCTCACCAGGAGTACCTCAGATTTGTGGTACAGGACTGTCACTATCAGTTCCAGACGCTGCCGTTTGGGTTATCCACGGCACCGAGGGTCTTTACCAAGGTAATGGTCGAAATGAGAATACTCCTTCGCAAGAAGGGAGTTTTAATTATCCCGTACTTGGACGATCTCCTGATAAAGGCGAGGTCCAAGGAACAGTTGGTAGTGGGGGTAGCACTTTCTCGGGAAGTGCTACAACAGCACGGCTGGATTCTCAATATTCCAAAGTCACAGCTGGTGACATGTCTTCTGTTCCTGGGAATGATTCTGGACACAGACCAGAAAAAAGTGTTTCTTCCAGTGGAAAAAGCCGAGGAGCTGTCATCTCTAGTCAGAGACCTCCTAAAACCGGGACAGGTGTCGGTACATCAATGCACACGAGTCCTGGGAAAAATGGTAGCTTCGTACGAAGCAATTCCATTCGGAAGGTTCCACGCAAGGACTTTCCAGTGGGACCTGTTGGACAAATGGTCCGGGTCCCATCTCCAGATTCAACAGCGGATAACCCTGTCGGCAAGGACCAGGGTGTCGCTGCTGTGGTGGCTGCAGAGGGCTCATCTACTAGAGGGCCGCAGATTCGGAATACAGGACTGGGTCCTGGTGACCACGGATGCCAGCCATCGGGGCTGGGGTGCAGTCACACAGGGAAGAAATTTCCAAGGACTGTGGTCAAATCAGGAGATTTCGCTTCACATAAATATTCTGGAGCTAAGGGCCATTTACAATGCCCTAAGTCAGGCAAGGCCCCTGCTTCAGAACCAACCGGTACTGAACCAATCAGACAACATCATGGCGGTCGCCCATGTAAACAGACAGGGCGGCACAAGAAGCAGGAGGGCAATGGCAGAAGCCACAAGGATTCTCCGATGGGCGGAAAATCATGTGTTAGCACTGACAGCAGTGTTCATTCCGGGAGTGGACAACTGGGAAGCAGACTTCCTCAGCAGGCACGACCTCCACCCGGGAGAAAGGGGACTTCATCCAGAAGTCTTCCAAATGCTGGTAAACCGTTGGGAAAGACCACAGGTGGACATGATGGCGTCCCGCCTCAACAAAAAAGATATTGCGCCAGGTCAAGGGACCCTCAGGCGATCGCTGTGGATGCTCTAGTAACACCGTGGGTGTACCAGTCGGTTTATGTGTTTCCTCCTCTGCCTCTCATTCCCAAGGTACTGAGAATAATACGAAGGCGAGGAGTGAAAACTATACTCGTGGTTCCGGACTGGCCAAGAAGAGCTTGGTACCCAGAACTTCAAGAGATGCTTTCAGAGGACCCTTGGCCTCTGCCGCTCAGACAAGACCTGCTGCAGCAGGGGCCCTGTCTGTTCCAAGACTTACCGCGGCTACGTTTGACGGCATGGCGGTTGAACACCGGATCCTGAAGGAAAAGGGCATTCCGGAGGAAGTCATCCCTACCCTGATCAAAGCCAGGAAGGATGTCACCGCAAAACATTATCACCGCATTTGGCGGAAATATGTTGCTTGGTGTGAGGCCAGGAAGGCCCCAACGGAGGAATTTCAACTGGGTCGATTCCTGCATTTCCTGCAAGCAGGGGTGACGTTGGGCCTCAAATTGGGGTCCATTAAGGTCCAGATTTCGGCCATGTCGATTTTCTTCCAGAAAGAACTGGCTTCACTGCCTGAAGTTCAGACTTTTGTCAAAGGAGTTCTGCATATTCAGCCTCCTTTTGTGCCCCCAGTGGCACCTTGGGATCTCAATGTGGTTTTGGAGTTCCTGAAATCACATTGGTTTGAACCACTTAAGACTGTGGATTTGAAATATCTCACGTGGAAAGTGGTCAGGCTGTTGACCCTGGCTTCGGCCAGGCGTGTGTCAGAATTGGCGGCTTTGTCATATAAAAGCCCTTATCTGATTTTCCATATGGATAGGGCAGAGTTGAGGACTCGTCCTCAGTTTCTCCCGAAGGTGGTATCAGCGTTTCACTTGAACCAGCCTATTGTGGTGCCTGCGGCTACTAGGAACTTGGAGGATTCCAAGTTACTGGACGTAGTCAGGGCCCTGAAAATTTATGTTTCCAGGACGGCTGGAGTCAGGAAAACTGACTCGCTGTTTATCCTGTATGCACCCAACAAGCTGGGTGCTCCTGCTTCTAAGCAGACTATCGCGCGCTGGATTTGTAGCACTATTCAGCTGGCGCATTCTGCGGTGGGACTACCGCAGCCTAAATCTGTAAAAGCCCATTCCACAAGGAAGGTGGGCTCATCTTGGGCGGCTGCCCGAGGGGTCTCGGCTTTACAACTTTGCCGAGCTGCTACTTGGTCAGGGGCAAACACGTTTGCACAATTCTACAAATTTGATACCCTGGCTGAGGAGGACCTGGAGTTCTCTCATTCGGTGTTGCAGAGTCATCCGCACTCTCCCGCCCGTTTGGGAGCTTTGGTATGATCCCCATGGTCCTTACGGAGTCCCCAGCATATACTAGGACGTCAGAGAAAATAAGAATTTACTCACCGGTAATTCTATTTCTCGTAGTCCGTAGTGGATGCTGGGCGCCCATCCCAAGTGCGGATTGTCTGCAATACTTGTAAATAGTTATTGTTACACAAATCGGGGTGTTATTGCGAGCCATCTGTTCAGAGGCTCCGTTGTTATCATACTGTTAACCGGGGTTCCTATCACGAGTTATACGGTGTGATTGGTGTGGCTGGTATGAGTCTTACCCGGGATTCAAAATCCTTCCTTATTGTGTCAGCTCTTCCGGGCACAGTGTTCTAACTGAGGCTTGGAGGAGGGTCATGGGGGGAGGAGCCAGTGAACACCAGATAGTCCTAAATCTTTCTTTAGATGTGCCCAGTCTCCTGCGGAGCCGTCTGTTCCCCATGGTCCTTACGGAGTCCCCAGCATCCACTACGGACTACGAGAAATAGAATTACCGGTGAGTAAATTCTTATTTTTTATTTTGCGTTTTACTCAGGGCCTGGTGGTTATAATATTCTGTAGTACTCTCTGGGAGCGTTTCTGGATTCCACCTTCAGGATCATTGTAGCCTATTTTAGTGCTGACATTGTTTGTTGTAAGCCCGCTGTGCGAAAACACACAACTACGATCAGATCTGACAGACCTCCATTGATCAATATGCAACAATAGGCGCTTTGCATCCGCACCTGAATGACCCCCAGTGAGCAGGTGATATGGGCTGCGGTGTGCAGAACAGGATGGGAGAGACAGAGGCCAATATATACTCAGCAAGATACAGAAGAGTTAGCGTGTGTGAATAGTTATACGTGTGTGTATATTATATATATATATATATATATATCTCCTATATAATAGCCCAGATCTGTGACTTTGTGATTCATTTGCTAATTCTGGGCGGAGTCACAACACTGGGCGGAGTTAGTCAAATGAGTCACAGATCTGGCCAAATCTATAGGAGACTAGGAGCAGAAGCAGATAGTATGGGCATGGCACATACCTCCCAGCTTTCTGCAGGAGCTTTCTTCAGACAGAAGGAGGGACACACACTCGGCGAAAAGGGGGCGTGGCTTCACGGGAGGGCCCCGTTTTCGTCAATGAGTGAGCTGCTGGCATGCCCCCAGGGGCTAATTATGAGTCCGGGGGGCCCAGGGCACTTGTGACAGGGTAGCCCTATCTCATTGCTGTGCCTGCTGTGGGTTGGGGGCGTGGCCTAATCGCGGGACGTGAGGCCACGCCCCCTTACGCAAATTTCGTTGTTTTTTTTTTTTTTTTGTTTGTTTGTTTTTTTTTTACATGGAATTTTGGCCCCTCAGCTAGAGGTAAATCCAGAGGGGGTGGTCGCTCCCCCGTACACACCCGCACAGGCAGAAGAAAGCAGGGAGACTGCTGCCTCCCTGTAACACCACAGACCTGCCAACACGCAGCAGCGTGTGCTGACTGTAGCACAATGCTGCCGCTGTTGCTAGTAGGACGGGGGAGCTTCTGAGATGGGACAGAGCTACTCGAGCCGGGGGGCCCCCTAAAACTGTGGGGCCAACGGTACGTACCCCCTGCCCCCCCCCCTTAATCCGGCTCTGCTGCTGGAACCCCCCCTTAATCCATACCCCCTGATTACCCCTCTCCCTCTGTCTCCACTATTCACCGCTGCTCTGCTAAGCAGGTGGGACAGCGGAACAGACCCAAAAAAATGGGACTGTCCAGCGAAAATCGGGACATTTGGGAGGTATGGGGGTGTGTGAGGGGGTATGCCGTACAGACAGACGGGCACAGGCTCACTGTGTGCTTGACCCCCCCCCCCCCTCTCTGGCGCGGAGGAGCGTCACATTCTGGCACACTCCACGCTTCTTAGCTGCAGTTTTGTGGGGCACCTGCCGCTGTGCAGGTTCCGTACTGCCTCTGTTATCTCCAGCCCCGGCAACCCCACCGCTAGCTGCAGCGCTGCCACCCACAGTGAGGTGCGCCCAGCTCCTTCACACACTTTAGCCGGCGGGTAACGCTGCAGAAGTCCGAGCTGCTTGCAGGCTCCGACCCCCTCCTCCCTCCAGCCGCAGCATCTCCTGGGGGCTAACCAGTCACTCCCAGTCTCCCCTTACCACAGTGCCCAGCAGCTGTGCGAGGTCTGCGGTGTGTGACTGAGGAGGGGGGGAGGGATGCGGACGGGCAGAGGAAGCAGGACTCCAGCCTAAGAGAGTCAGCCATGCCAAGTCTCCACCAGCAGCAGATCCCAACAGGTTGGAGTGGAACAGCAGCAGCCAGCAGCAGTGAC